>NW_024351730.1:8314567-8584774 GCF_902729225.1 Pteropus medius
TTTTTTTTTTTTTTTAAGTGTAAGTGGCCTCTGGAACAGCATCAAGCCTACCAACATTTGCATCATAGAGATATGAGAAGGAGAAGAGAGAGAGCAAGGAATTGAAAACCTATTAGAAGAAATAACGATGGAAAATCTTCCTAAACTGGTAAAGGAAATAGACATACAACTCTGGGAAGCGCAGAGTCCCAAACAGGATGAACCCAAACAGCCCCACAGCAAGACACATCATAATTAAAATGCCAAAAGTTAAAGACAAAGAGAGAATCTTCAAAGCAGAAAGAGAAAAGCATCTAGTTACCTACACGGGAGCTCTCATAAGACTGTCAGCTGATTTCTCAACAGAAACTTTGTAGGCCAGAAAGGATTAGCAGGAAGTATTCAAACTGATGAAAAGCAAACACCTACAACCACAATTACTCTACCCAGCAAAACTATCACTTAGAATCAAAGGACAGCTAAAGAGCTTCCCAGGCAAGAAAAAGCTAAAAAGAGTCTCTAACGGGAAATGTTAGAGGGATTTCTTTAAGAAGAAAAAGATAAAAAATATGAATAATAAAATGGCAATAACTATATATCTAGCAACAATTACTTTAAATGTAAATAGATTAAATATTCCAATCAAAAGATAGGGTGGCTGAATCGATAAGAAAACAAGACCCTACAAGAGACACACTTCAGATTGAAAGACACACACAGACTGAAAATGAAGGGATAGAAAAAGACATTTTAAGAAAGTGAAAACAAACAAACAAACAAAAAGCTTGGGTAGCAATATTTATACCAGACAAAGTAGACTTTAAAACAAAGGCTATAACAAGAGATAAAGAAGGGTCCAGTAATCCCACTTCTAGGTATTTATCCAAAAAAAACCCAAAAAAGCCAAAAACCACAACTTTGAAGGGACATGTGCATCCATATGTTCATTGCAGTTTTATTTACAATAACCAAGATATGAAGGCCACCTCAGTGTTCATCAATGGATAAATAGACAAAGAGGTGGTACATATATACAACGGAATATTACCTAGATATTTTTTTAAAAAAACAAAATCTTGCCATCTGCATCAATATGGATGGCCCTAGGGGGTATTGTACTGAGTGAAGTCAGACAGAGAAAGACAAATGTCATACATGGAATCTAGAAAACAGAATAACAAACAAACAACAAAAACAAGTTCACAGATACAGAGAGCATTTTGATGGTTGTCAGATTGTGGAGTCAGGGAGATGGAGGACAGGGGGCTGGGATTAAGAGGTACAAATGGTAGTTACAAAATATTTATAGAGATTTAGATTATATAGCATGAGGTATATAGTCAGTAGTATTGTAATAACTATGTATGGTGTCAGATCATTACTAAGTTATATAAATGTCTAATTGCCGCGGCGTACACTTGAAATTAATATAATATTGTACGTCAGCTATAACTGAAAAAAATAAAAATATAAAAAATTTAAAAATCCCTTAAAATCAAAACTTTTAAAAAAGTGAATGATTAAAAATATCACGATCCACCAGGAAAGTAACATACATTTTATCCAAATCAGGGTGAAGTTCTGATATTCCAGTTAGAGTAACAGGAATCCTGCCATTATTTTAAGCCCAAGATTTGAGAATTACATAGAAAAAGAAGCATAGCTATAGATCTAGATAGAAAAAAATAATATCCACAGAATTTGATGAAAACTTATGCACCATCCTTTCCATAAAATTTACACTTGACGTTCTAATATTTTAAAATCCTAAAATGTTTTAGAACTCAATTAGCATAATTCTTACCAATACCTAAGTCTCACTGTGTGTTCCATGTGCTAGGAAGCTCTTCACATGGAGGTGAGTCAGACTTTTTGGCTGGCTTTATTTTCCTGAAATGTCTTCCTTTTATTAAACTCAAAGTGCATCCTAGAATTTTCTGTCCAGTAGATAGAGTTCTGTGAGAAGTCTAGTTCCACTTAGATGGTATCTTTACAGAATCTATTTGGAAAGAAAACCTATGCTACCTCACTGGTAAACTTATGCCAGAGTAAAATTTAAATGAATGCAATTTTTTTTTCTTTTAGCTAAAGGAAGTCAGAAAATAAGGTCACAGGTCACTTCCTGTGCTTTCTAATAAAACCAGAGGGTACCATTTCATCTACCTAGAGATCTTTCAGATTTCTAGTAGGTCATAGAGTTAGATTCAAAAGCTTTCCTCTACAATCAATACTTGAGGCAGTATCTAGTATAAAGAATGCAATGAGGAAATCCACTCAATAGGATGAATTCTGCCTTTCAGTAACATCTCTTTAACTCATACAGTGTTTTTGAAAATGAGTCAATTTCTTAAACCTGGTTAATTCTGAGTTTAGTCCTGATTTCTTGAGAGATTGGCAATATCTGATTCATGCTTTCCTGGCAACAATTAGAGGATCTCCAGTTTGACACAGTCCCCACCACTCCCTGTTCACTCCTTCATTAAGATGAAATATCCTTTGCTAATTATCATTGTATCTTTGCTGTTATTTTTCTAAAACCTAATTTATTTTACTTACTTACATTACTTGCTAGTTCTTGTAAGCATTTGAGTTTGAGACTCCTATTGTAACCCATGGTTTCAAACATTTTTAAAGTATGAGGATAGCATATAATTGTGCTTTTGGTATCTGTCAATTGAAAGATACAAAGGAAAAAATACATAACTTAAGCAGTACCTTTAAATGAATTTACATATTATAAATCATAAGAGTAATACTTAACTTATGAATAATGCTTAAAGCACACATGGAGCAGTGACCCTTTTGTTCTAAGTCCTACAGTTTCCTAAGGATCTATGAGCCAAAATTTGGAAATCCCTGTTCTAGTAAAAAGAATTCTGAACTGGGAATCAGAAGACAGTCTCTAGTCCCATCCTTGCATTGCACAGCCTACTGGTTAGTGATTTGAGGCAAGTCAGTCAACATTTTGGGGCCTTGATTTTCTCATGTGCAGTGAACAGACTGGATCATTCTTGAGAAACTTTCCATCCATAAAACATAGTAATATATGTTTATGAGTCCTGACACCTATCATACAAACCCAGGCAACTACAGGACCTCTCAAGAGTGTATCCGGATTTTACCTAAAGACAAAAGGCTTCTTAGGGAGGGAACCGCCGTGGGAAAAATAAAAACTAGTGAAAACTGCAACTCTACTATTTCCAAATTTAGGTACAATTTTACATTCTCTGTCCCAAACCATGTTGGAAAAACTAGGAGTATATTTGTGAACTCAACATTATAAATATATCTCATCTGAGCTCAGATTTGGGGAATAGTTTTTAAATCTGTAAGTTAATGGGCTCAAACTTGTATATTCTTTTCAGATCAAAAGAGATAATATTCCTGTGTGAAAATACTTTGAACACTATAGTATTATCTAAGATTATCAGATATTATAATGCTGTTATTACCTAGTATTTCCCAGCTCTATTTGGTCAGAACCAATTCAATAACTTGAAATTCTTTGTTTATAAGTGTCATTTAATATCAAACCATCACTGCATTCATAGCCACACATTTTGGATGCTTAATTATATTTGGTATAATATTATGTGGTTTTGTAGTGTTTTCTGTGTTTGTCTTGTTTCTAAAATGACTGCAAGCTCTTTGATGAGAGATATTGCTTGATGATAATAAAGGTGATGTCAACAACAAAATAATAATGATAAAAATAATAGGGATGATATAGGTACCATACACTGATGACATATTATACACCAACAGCTGTATCAAACACTTCAATTATTTTATCTCATGAGTTCAGTAGTATTACTATTTCCATTTATTTATGAGGAAATTGAGAATCAGTGAATTTAAATGACTTGCTCAAGATCACACATCTACTGAGGTCCAGAGTCAGAACCAGAACCCAAGCCCACAGCTAACATCATATTCAATGCGGAAAAACTAAAAGTCTTTTCCTTAAGATCAGGAACAAGACAAGAATGTCCACTTTTACCACTTTTATTCAACATAGTATTGGAAGTCCTAGCCATAGCAATCAGAGAAGAAAAAGAAAAGAAATAAAAGGCATTCAAATTGGAAAGAAAGAAGTAAAACTGTCATTATTTGAAGATGACATGATACTATATAGAGAATGCTAAAGATCTCACCAAAAAAATATTAGAACTGAAGATGAATTCAGTAAAGTAGCAGGATAAAAAATAAATATTCAGAAATCGGTTGCATTTCTGTACACCAATAATGAATTATCAGGAAGAGAAATTTGGAAAACAATGCCATTTACAATAGCATCAAAAAATAAAAACCTAGGAATAAATTTAACCAAAGGCTCCAGTCAAGTGGATCTGGGTTCTGGTTCTTTTTTTAAAAAAGATTTTTATTAAAATATCACTAATATACAGTATTATATTAGTTTGAGGTATACACCATAGTTATTCAATATTTATATACCTAAAGAAGTGATCACCATAAGTCCAACAACCATCTGACACCATACAATACTATCACAATATTATTGACTATATTTCCTATGCAGTACAGCACATCCCCATGACTTATTTGTTTTATACTTAAAAGTTTAAAACTCTTATTCCCCTTCACCTTTTCCCCCCTTTTTGATTTTTTTCAATTACAGTTAACATTTGATATTATTTTATATTAGTTTCAGGTGTATAGCATGATAATTAGACATTTATATTCCTTATAAAGTGATCACTCTGAAAAGTTAATGCCAATCTGATACCATAGTTATTAAAATATTATTGACTATATTCTTAATGCTGTACTCTATATCCCTGTGACTATTTTTATAACTAGTAATTTGTACATCTTAATCCCTTCCCCTTTTTCACCCATCCTCCCAACTCCCTACCAATTTGTTTTCTGTATCTATGAATTTGTTTGTTTTGATTGTTCATTTATTTTGTTTTTTAGATTCCACATGTAAATGAAATCATAGAGTATTTGTCTTTCCCTGTCTGACTTATTTCACTTAGCATAATACCCTCAAGGTCTATCCATGCAGTCGCAAATGGAAACTTTCATTCTTTTTTATAGCTGAGTAATAATCCATTACATACACAAAACACACACACACACACACACACACACACACACACACCCTCTTCTTTCTTTATTCATTCATCTATCAATGGACACTCAGGTTGCTTCTATATCTTGGCTATTGTAAATAAAGCTACAATGAACATAGGAATACATATATCTTTTTGAATCAGTGTTTTGGATTTCTTTGGATAAATACCCAGAAGTGGAATTGCTGAGTCATGTGGTAGTTTTACTTTTAATTTCCTTACACTTTACTGCCACTGTCCCCATGGGTTCTATGCTTAGAATAATGCTAGATATGTAGACATGTGTAATAAATATTGATTAGTTGAAACTATTTGAGATACAAGCCCAGTGATACTAGCATTCGAAAGTCATCATTTTCGTATATGCTGTAAAAGAAGTTTCGATATTATAACTGTAAAATTAAGGAACCCTGGGCAACACTTCACTTCACAGTATATTATCTTTGCCTTAGAATTTCCTGTGTAAGGGAAGCCTATAATGATAATTGCAGCAAATACAAGTTTCTTACCTAATGTTCATGCTTACTTTCTCTCTTCTAATAGAACCCTGACTTTTTGTTCATTATAAATATATGTACAACTGAAAATACTCATCAGATTCTCCTGTAGCCAGAAACGATCATGAGACCCAGTTAGCCAGTGATAAAGTCTTTTGGGTAGGATTTACAGAAAGGCTATTATTTTCCTAATGTAAAAAAGGACAGAATCTGCTATTATATGCCTTTTGCTTTCATCCTTCTTCACTTCTTGACTGAAGCATGGACACAGCATGTCAAGAATGAGTGCCCACCTTAGAGCCATGATGACAAAAACCACACCTTCAGGAAAGAAGAAAGGAAGGGAATAAGGGAGGAAGGAGGCATGGGCCAGAAAGAGCATGAGTTCTGTTGCCTGTCTGTGAACTTCCTGCTAAGAAAAATAAGTCCCTATTTGTTAAGCTAATCTGGTAAATTTTCCATTACATATATCTAGGTATAATCCTAATGCAATGATACAATAACTGATAATCCCAAATTATCAACAGGAAGTAAAATAAGAGTCTAAGAAATATAAATTACAGTTTCTATGGTAATAACCTGCCTCTATCTTAACCACAGAATTTTTACCTACTTTGAATCATTCATCACCTAGCTTTACACTAAACCTAATTAAATAGATCTAGTCCCTATTGATCTTTTCTCTAAAGATACTATAAAAATTCATAGAAACAAATCAAGGAGCAATATATAAATTTTTTACCAGAAAGAAATTTTTCCAAAATAGCTTTGGGTGTCAAAAACCACATGCACATTTTGTTTTTCTTTGTTTACTGATTCCAGAGCCTTGTGACCAACAAACCTTAGCACACTGATTTGCTCCTAATAGGTTCCAGCTATACCCAGATGCTGCTTCACTTCAGTTCACAGGTCAACCAGATAGGGCCTTAGAGTGACCAGCGCCCCGAGAACTAGTTGACTCTGATCACGACAGTCCTCAGTATACTATGCAAACATTCTCTGTCTACGAGCATCACAATGTAAAAAAGGTTGGGAAGCACATCCCTATATGACAGCTAGACGCTATTGAAATAATAAGAGCAATGGGAAAAAATGACCTATTTATAATACTATATAACCCAAAATTAGCTAATATACATAACATCATTTGATTCTCAGCAAAATCATGAGGGATCAATAGGGCACTTATGTTTATTATCAAGGTTCACACTGTTAGGAAATGGCAGAGTCCAACTTTTGAATCAAGGATTTCCTCATCTGAGCCCTATGCTTTTTCTGATACAGTTCCCTGCATGACGACATTCTAAGTATGCATAGATCTTTAAAATTACCATTTTGATTTCATTCTCTGAAGAATGAAATGGTTTTCCTTTGTTTTCTCTTGTGACCGCCATGCAGACACTAACATATATGGAAACTGATGCTCTCTTTGAACTTAGCAAGACTGAGAAAGGACAACACTAAATGGCATATTTAGGCCATACCAACCTTCTTTTTACAGCTCCCAGTGCTGACACCCACAGAGCCAATCCTTGTTATTCTGTGTGAGTAGAAAAGAGAGTTTTTGCCTATGACTCTCCCCAAAGGTATCTATTAAAAAAGAAAATAGTATGCTGCCATTGACCGTGCTGAGGTTTTGCTTTGTTTTGCCAATTACAATTTCTCATTGTCCTTTCCATAAAAGAGAAGAATAGGGAGATATGAAAGAAATTGTCAAAAGTAAATTACACATTTAACATATAAAAGAAAATACAAATTTTAAACACAGGGCAATTATTGTCAAGAGATATTACTGAAATAAAAAGAATTTAAGTGTTATTCCTATTTTAGAAAAGCTAGACAATCAATAGATTTTAGTGACTAGAAATGTTATTTTAATTTATTTATAGCAATGAAGAAACAAAAAGGATAGATGCACAAGGATAGGAAGGTATGAGGAAATATCTATAAGTAGCTATTATAGATAGATTAAAAAGCACAGACAATATCTAAAATATTAACCAAACATTAATTTGCTGTTCAGAAAATAAGAACATGATAGAATGGTTGAGCATCTATGGCATAAAACAATAAATGTAAGCAAGCATAAGTTAGAGAACATAAGTGCAATGGTTATGGAAGTGAGCTTGGGCAGGTTTAGAATCTCGTGTTTAAAGATATGGGCTCCAGATCTGGAACACCGGAGTTCAAATCCTGGTACTATCACTTAGCAGTTGGGTGATGATAACATGCTTACTTTTTTAGTATGGAAAAAGGGTTGTATTTTTTATCACATTGACAGTTAAGATTAGTAAAATTATAGCATTATACAATATGTAGAATTCTTATATTAATTGCTTGTTTATAATATTTCTTAACCAAATTTCATCAACCATAAAATATGCACAAGGCATAAAAAAATTTTTGCCACCCAGTGACAAAGTAAGCCAAGACTGTAAACTAGAATAACATAAGCATAATACTGTGGGCAAGTTCATGGTAAAAACTAACCTAGTTCCATGACAGGCTAAACATATTTGAAGGCAATTTGATTCTTCCAATGCATCCTGGGGTATCCCATTCTATTCCATAAGACTGAGTCACAATAGCTCCAACACTATTCTATTTTTATTTTGGGATATAGATTAAACATTCTCCTCAGTAGCTAACTGTAAATATAAATGTTACTTCTCAGGACTTTACAATATACTTGATAAAGGATATGTCTACATCGCCCAAGTAAAAGTCTATCTTCAGAAATAAAGTTCTTTTGGTGTACACAGCAGTTGACCAATGAATGTATTTATGTTCCACTGGTAAGTTCACTTAAGTCTAATTTAAGTAGCACATCTTATCCATCTTGTTTAAACTGTACATGCAAAGTTAACGTATTGGAATGTATATTTAGTATAACAAAATAAGTCTCTAAAATTTAAAAATATACTAAAATTTCCACAAATTCTTATTTTTTAACCTTCAACTACTAAACGTAACTAACTTTCTTAATATAAACACAAATGTATGTGTTTTAAAATGTGAAATCACACTTAAAAACAAGAAAATGAAATATCCTGAGCAATCATAGAGAACTAATAAAGGATGAAATACCGGGTCAATAAACATCTTGAGCAAATATTAAATGAATACTCTTACAGCATGACTTCAATTCCCAAAATAATATAGTAACATACTGATGTTACAGAAAAGCTATACAAATAACCTCAGCTAAAATATACCATCTTTGTTGTCTGTTTCTGAAATTATGCATTTTAAGAATAACTTCCAATTAAATTTTCCTAGCATTCAGTTTTACTTTGAATCAAATCACTGTTCTAAGAACTGTGTAAACCATATTAAAGCTTTCTAAGTCACTATTCATTTACAGTCAAACACGTGTAATCACATATAGTACTATACCTAAATGAAATGTGAATAAATTCCACAAGTATTCCTTAGGTAGATTTTAAGTTGGCAAACAGGTTCTATACTAAGCAAGAAAACGCTTCATTTCTGTGGAAACTTCATTCAGTTTCCATCTCGTCAAGGTTTCATTTTCCGTAACCAAACATAGGAAAGGTCAGCAGTGGGCACAAAGGAAAACATACAGGCATGGGACATTTAGGTTGACAGCTACACAGCCTGCTTCTGTGCAGTCTGGATACTCCCTCTAGGGAGGCAAGGAGGAGAAGTTGGAAGATATATAATCTTCCTCAACTGAGCCTTCCTAAATGGAGAGGTCTACACACACACACACACACACACACACACACACACACTCATTAACAAATGGAAACTTGCTATGTTTTTTAATCATTTAAGTTTTATGTGTAAATTGTAATAACATCTTGCTTTCAGAAAGACCCAGGCTCAATATGTTTTAATGGAAATAAGCCTTACACAAAATATAAACAAAAATATTGCATTTGATAAAGAATAACACAAACAAATGTCTCAGAGTTATATCACAGTTCTTACTAAAAGAATACAGTTAGATTTTATAATATTTCATTATATATTTCCCCAAAATTAACATAGCTTACTTTACTGAGATATTTGGTTATTATTTTGCACGCTACCAATTAATTCAGATTCAAATGAAAAATGAGGAGTCAAAATAAGAAACAACTCTGGAAAACTTTTAATCCTATAACATTGTATAATATCTTAGGGAAACATTTTTTTTAAAGTTTGAAATGACAATCTCAAAGAGAATGTCAACAGAAACCCTTTGAATAGAATGCTCTTCATTTTATTTTTCCTAATATTTGTTATTTATAAAGATGTTATTTAAGGAGTATTTTGCTATTTTAAAAAGGCTTTGGCTATATGGAATACAAATTCTGACAAGAAATTAGAAGGCCATTTCACTCCCACGTCTGGAAAAATAAATAGTGCAATGAAAACTTCTGATCTTAAAGGTTAGCTAGCATTCATCATTCCTCTTAAAATTCTAAACAATTCCCATGAAGATCATTTCATCTTCTTCCTACAAAAGCCTTTATTTTTAACTTTGTTTTCTGTATCAGTAATATTTATGTCCTATATCTTTGTTAAACACTCACCTGTGACTTTTTGAAGCAAAGGCGACAACTCAGTTTCCTCACAAAAGACCTGAACCAATGCTTTCTTCACTTTTTCTTCAGCTTCAGCCAGGTCTTTGTCCTCTGTGAACTCTCCAGTGATAGAATAAATATATATTAGGAGGATCAATAGCTCTTCAGAGCTGTAGTCATCATTGGTCCTCTGATTTGAAGGCTTAATCATTGGCAGCAGCTGATTTAACACAATAGATATAGTCGACTCTCCAATGCTCTGAAATAAAAGGTGGTAATGTGAAAATATATTAATCTTGTACAAAGACGTAATTCATGTACTACATCAGTCCAAAGAGAGCTTGCAAATAAGTCTTTGATGTTCACTGACTAGATTGTTTCTTATTTGTTTGTTTCTCAGTCTGGAGAGAATATTGCAAGAAATTAGGCATTAGAGCACTTGTTTTAAAAGATCTAGCTTATAAAATGCTAGTCAAGCTGCAGATCCTTCTATATTATCTTACATATTGCTTAAAATAATAGTAAATCAATTAAAAATAAAAATAAAAGTACTTCAGACATCAGAAATTTAAAATAAAAATAATATATGTTTATAAAATAATGATTAAAAACAAAAACATGCCAGCATCTATATATCCACATGAATGCTAACACTTCTTCAGAGAAATTACCTCAGATTTTGCAGCATACTCTTTTTAATATTCTCTATATTGGCAAATATTAGAATAGATGTTTTTTTTATAACAGTGAAGTAATTTTCTACTAAATCCGGTGAATAGAATAAGGGATCAAACTGGGTTATGTAACAGGGTTCAAGATATCTTACAGTTAGTCTGAAGGTAATTCACCTTAAAGCTGTAAAAAGTTTTTGCTTTTAGCTTTTCCACCAATTTCTTGAGTGCTATTTAATAGATTATTTCAAAATTCCACAGCTGTGATAATAGCATTGCATCACTGGACTGATTGCATAACTTCCAAAGCACCATGCATGTTTCTAGCACAAATTCTGAGATTTTTGGTGAGTAGATAAACCCCCATTTTAAATAATGTGATCTAATTTCTCCTATAATATAAAATAACCTTTTAAAATAAAACTCAATTATTTTTGTATTTATACTAAAATCCGGAGCCTTTCACATTATTCATTCAGAAGTGTTCACTGAGTATCTACTATGTTCCAGATAATATTCTAGGTCTGTGGACACAAATGAGCAAAACAAATGCCCTTCTCTTGCACAGTTGACATTCTAGTTGGGGGAAAGAGACAATTAAAAGCTAAAGAAGTAAAATATGTAATACATTAGATGTTGGTAAGTGCTATCGAGAAAATAAAACAGGAAAGGAAGATGAGACTTTAGGGTAGGTGTTGTGTGTGTGTGTTCATGTGGATGAACATGCACTATTTTGAAGAAGAAAAGCTATGTTAAGAAGGAAGTACTGGAATAAAGAAAGACCTACAGAAACTCATATTTGAATGAAGCTGATATCAAGCAGATGAATGTGATTCTATATTGGGATGACTACCCAAAATGAAAATTTCTAGTCAAGTCATATTCACACCTGGAAAAATTGGGATATATCATCTCAAGGTTAAGGTTCACAATTACATTATTTGGCACAAGAAAAACAACTGTTACCATTTATTTCCACTAAAAATCTTGGATGGCCACAATGTACCACACAAAATAAAATGATAAGTCTTTGGAATGAATAAGGTAAAAGTGGAAAAACAGAATGGAGGTTTTACTGTTACGTGGTCACAAGACATAATTTACCAAGTATAAACACAGGAAGGAAAGGGCTTTGAAGGCATTCTAGAACTGTCCTATGGCTTCAGGTGTGTCCTGAGTGAACCTTCAAGTGTTCGTTCTTTGCTTTACAAGCTGCCAAAAGCAATTTAAAAGAAAGGAGCTGTGTGGTTGGCCTGTTAAAAGAGGGGCAGTGAGGGCTGCAGTTTTGTTATTTTTTAAATTTTTTACCCTATCACAAACTCATTAAATGACATTAAGCAGACTCCTTCATTGCTTTTTATCCCATTTCTAAAAAGCAGGTGAAACATCAAGGATCTATTTCATAGAAGTCCTATGATTCTCTCTCTAGAGAAAAAGGATTCTTTTTAAGATAGTTATAAAAAGTAAAACATGGTAGGATAATCATCGTAATCATTTGAAAAGATTCACTCGTCAACATCTGGCCATGAGAGCATCATTTTCAAGTGGTTGATCTAAGATATGTTCCTAGAGAACAAATTCCTTTAGTGACATTCTAGCTAAGTATTCTGTTAGCTAAGTATTACTTGTGTAAACCAATTTCTAAAATTACATCTCACCTGCTTAATGCAACCCAAGAAGTTAATTACTGAGTTGAATACAAAGCCAAGAATACTGATCAGTCTAAAAGAGGAATTTGATAAAACGGAAATAAAAAGGATCCATTTCAAAAACACAGATTCTGATACTGACTATTCCACTACCTAGTTCCTTAGAACCTTGTAGAATCTCAGTAAACCTCTTAGAATCTCTTTATCTCTAAAATGACATGATAACTAGGAGATGGCTGAGCTCTTAAATCATATTTAGGTTAAGGTCTCCATTTTCACTTTCTCCTCCCACCTTTTTTTAAAAAACATTACCATTAGTGGTAGAAGGCGGGAAATCATATTCTCACTTTAGGCTACACAGTAAAATATAAATGCTCAAAAAAGAAAAGTTTTACTATAGAAACAAATGTAGATGCAGAAACATTGTAGACAAGTGTGCAACATGGGCTGATATACATACATGTATTTCCTAATTATGTCCACTAAGAAGATCTAGAGGTAGTGACACCCCAGTAGCAAGTCAGATCTTAGTTTCTAATATCTTTAATTTCTCTCAAATAAAAGAAACCAGGGATTCTTAGAGAAAGGGTGAATTCTAGGAATGGGGCCAGGAAAATACAGAGGAACATGGGAAATCTTGTAGTGCCAGAAAGTAAGGAAGTCTGTAAAAAATAAAAAAATAAGAGCATGTCAAAAGGGCACAAGAGACAACTAGAAGACCTCCCAGTGGCCAAAGTTGGAACAATTTGAGCAAGAAAATAAATAAATTTGGAATGGATTATAACCCAAAGTACAGAATAAATGTGCATCACTCCATACTTATATAAATTAGTGATTGCATTAATAAATAAATGTAGAAGAGATAAATCTTCCTTACAGAAAATTTCAAATAACTTACATAGCTACCCCCACCTGGAGGTAGAGTTTAATACCCCCACCTCTTAACTATGGGCTGCACATTGTGACTTGCTCCTAAAAAAATCATGTAAGGAAAGGGGAGGAGTAATTTTACCTTAGCCAAAAGATCAAGGTTAACACTACCAGTGATAAGTCACAATGACATCATGTGTCCCTAATACAATGCAATGAAAATGGCTCTTCACTTTTGTGGTACTCTGCTCCTAAACTCATAACCTATAATAAAAACCAGATAAGTTGTAATTGAGGGACATTCTACAAAATGTCTGGCCAATACTCCTCAAAACTTTCAAGGTCATAAAAACAAAGAAAGATGGAAAAACTACCCTACACTAGATAAGACTAAAAAAAAACGTAACCACAAAATGTAATGTGGGATTACAAAGAAAGAATATTAGGGAAAAACTAGTGAAATAATAATAAAGTCTGGAGTTTATACTTACTAGTGTGTATCAATGTTAGTTTCTCAGTTTTGACAAATGTACCACAATAACGTAAGATTTTAACAATAAACTGAGGGATATACAGAAACTCTCTGTACTATCTTGACAATTCTTTTATAAATTTAAAACTATTCTAAAATAAAATATTTATTAGAAAGACAAGAGAGAGTGTAGAGGACCAAGAGGGAAGTGGAGAGGGAGGGAAGATAATAAGACACAAATATTTTGACCTCCTTTCTGTTACACTGAATATTTTGATCTCCTTTCTGTTAGACTGAAAAATCCCAAGAAAGATGATTTCAACTGAGTACGAGGAAGAGTTCCTACAAGAGCCAAGATAAGGGACTGACTCAGGAAACAATGATTTCTCACCAATGGCAAAAGGTGGGGTGATCATCTGGCAAGAATGAAACAGAGGGAACCCCATGCCACCTTGGCTTAAAAGGTGAACTAGAGCTTTCTAGTACTATCCATAAAAGCATGGCTCCAGACTGGATATATACTCATTCTCTGATCTCTGCCCTTAGAATGAAACTTCAACAAGAAGAAAGGAAAACATTAGTGATTCCCCAGATTGAAACCTTTTCAAAGGTGAAAGAATCTGAGGAGGATTAATAATGAGGATTGAGAAGTAAGATTATAAGCCTAGGTTTAAACTCTGGCTGTACTACTTACTAGCTGTATGACCTTGGGCAAGTTACTTAACTTCTTTAAATCTATTTCCTCATCTGTAAAATGGAAATACTACCACAAATACTTGAATATTAAGCAATCCCAAACCATGGGCACCCATTTTCATAGTACTAGGGCAACTGCTTAAACTACTTTGTGGTTTAAAATAGAGTAATCCCCACTATGGGGCAGTCTCTGTGAAGATTCAAATATAAGGGGACTCCCTTTTTTCTGAAGGCTATTTTTGAGGAAAACGTTCTCCCTCACATTTATGGATATACAAAAACAGCATTTGTGTCATAAGGTTGTTCTAAAGATTTAATAATAGGAGTAAATCACATAGCATTGTGCCTGGCACATAACCTCATACAAATATTAACTACTACTTCAACTACTTTCTTCCCTAGCAAAAGTGATTGAGATCACTGGGAAGGGAATGAAATACCTTCTAAGAATAGGAAGTTAGCAGTCTCAAAGGAGGGAGAAGCAGCTAACAAAAACTGGATATGAAACTACATCTTGGAACTTAACTGCAAAGTTAGTCAAAGGTTAAAGGCAATATAAACATCATTAAACACTGGTGTTAAAAAAGCACACACAGAGCAAACCACAACCAAAGCAAAAAAAAAAAAGACTTCTTTATAAAATATCAGGGATTAAATTTCTCATCCATTTTGATATAAATGGGCCTACTGGTAGGAGGTGGAAGATTAGAGCTGTGTCTAGAATGACAAAACTATTCTGCAGACTGGGACTCCTGTTATTTTTGAATGAGTCCCCAGTAACTCCAAACAAAAGGCCCTCTGTAAATGCATGTTGTCTTTAGAAAAGCCAACTTTTTGGCTGAATTAAAACACCTTTGCAAAGTCAGAGTCTGTCTCTGTGCTGGCTACCTCTGTAGGCATGAGGAGCAAACAGGCCTTATGCTATGTGGCTGCAGAGCAGGCTGGGCTGGCTCCATACCTGCTCCTCCCTGGTATAGAGCCTGCTGACAAAGCGAAACTCTAAGCCACCTTAAGGTCCTGCTGGAGAACCATCTCTGCAATTCCTCCAAGCTTCAGCTCAGTCCTGGGCATGCTGCCAGTGGGGGCCTGAGGAAGTGCCTAAGGCTCTTCTGCCCAAAAATGTCACTTGCTATCCTTTATTAGGATTTCCATTAGGCCTTAAATTCCCATAACTAAAGTCATCCTCCCTCTTTGACAGAATGGACTTCTTTATATGCTTCAGGCAAAATGCAAAAGTGTAACTGGCTAAATATAAAGATAATTAATTCATTGATGTACTCATGCATTCTTTATCGTGTACATACTATGTGCCACGTACTGTGCTATATTCTGGGCATACAAAGAACAAAGCAAGACATAAGATTCAAGGAGCTTACAGGTGAGTGGGGTAGGAGTAAACAGTTGTGATGATATAGAATAAGTGCTCTAATCAGTAGAGTTATTCATTCACTTTAGAAACACAGTAAAGAACACCTAAATCCTGGAAGGGGCGGTACCTTGATTGAATCTTAAACAATCAACATCTAGTATCAGGAAGGAGCAAAGCTCTAAAAAATAAGTGATGGGATAGGATCCTTCCTTCATTCCTTCAACAAATATTTAACATACACGTACTAACAATGAGTGGTAGGCAGAATAATGGCCCCGCAAAGAGGCCCAGACTCTAGTCTCCAGAACCGTAAATGTTACCTCACATGGCAAAGGGACTTTGCAGTTGTGATTTATGTTACAGATCTTGAGATGGGGAGACTGTTCTGTATTATTGGGTGGGCCCAGTCTAATCACATGAGTACTTAAAGTAGAGGACCTTTCCTGTCTGTGGTCAGAGAGATGCAATGATGAGGGTCAGAAAGAAGCAACACTGCTGGCTTTGAAGATGGAGGAAACTGACTGTGAGCCAAAGAATACAGGGGGCCTCTGGAAGTTGAAAAAGGCAAGGAAACAGATGCTCCCCTAGAGCCTCCAAAAACAAATGTAGTGCTGCCAACACCTTGATTTTAGTCCAGTGAGACTGGTGTCAAACTTCTGATCTACGCAATTGTAAGACAGTAAATTTATGTCGCTTTAAGCCACTAAGTTTGTGGTAATTTGCTATAGCAGCAATAGGAAATTAATGTAAGTGGTTTGTGTAAGGTAGGGCATGAGAAGCCCTGCATCAGGCAGAGAACCTGGTACGCAGTAGGGCTTCATAGAATAACTAAACAAACAAGCAAGCGCAGCATGAATAGTTACCTAGGTGGTACCTGTACCACTAAGGATCCAGTGAGTGCCTTCAGGGATGTCACAGAAAGGGAAGGCACAGAAACACGTCAAATTTAAAATTTGCTACTTAACAGTTTTGCCTAGAAGTAGTCAGTCTAAAATCATGCAATCTCATAAGCCAATATTCATCAGGCCCATAATAATCATATAGGACAGTGTTTTTTAGATCCAAGACCCCGGAGACCTTTTTAAGAGGTCTACAAGATAAGGTCAAAACTATTTTTATAACAACTCTAAGACATTTCTTGCCTTTTTCACTGTGTTGACATTTGCACTAAGAGTGCAAAAATAATGGTGGATAAAATCGCTGGTATCTTAACAAAGGTCAAGGAGAGGGGTTCTTAACCGTGCTAATAGTCATTGCGGTCTGCACCAATATGCTATGTTCTCATGGCTGAAATTTTTTAAAAGCCAGTTTTACTTAACAATGCTCTTGATTAAGCAATAAAAATTAATCTTACAAAATCTCAACCCTTAAATAAATGTCTCTTTAACATTCTGTGTAACAAAATATGAACTATACATAAAGTACTTCTGCAATATAGTAAAGTATAATGGTTATCTTGAGGAAAAGCACTGGTGCAGTTACTGCAGTCATGAACTGAATTAACGGTTTCCCTCCTGCAATACCATTGTTAATTGAAAGAATTTCAGATAGAGAAGCTATGCTTATTAAGACTTGGGTATTTACCAAACATTTTCTTAAAAATGAACAAAGTGAGCCTGTTTCTTCAAGAAAAACAACTGATATTTATTGCCAATGATAAAATTCTGCCTTTTAAGCAAAAATTCAAATTTTGGAAAACTTGTAACTGCCACTGCCAGATTCTTTATACTTAAAGACTTTCTGATAAGAATAATGGTGACATTAAAAATGTGATTTTTTTTAATTGCATAATGAAATGTGTCAACATTTGGAAGATCTGCTTAACTCAGTCAATATTTTCCAAATGACCAATGTATGATGTAAGAAAATAAGGCATAGGCAAAAGATCTATCCAAAATACAAGATAGATAAGTGAATTTTAATATAAAAGAGTACAAAAAGCTCATCGATATGGTTTCCAACTCCACATTACGACTTACTTTTAAGAAATTACTACTTTTTAGAGTCTAAGTATGGTATCGAAAATATATATCCACAAAATCTGAAAAGGCTACCAAATATTCCTCCCTTTTCCAATTATGTATCTGCCTGAGACTGGATTTTCTTCATATATTTCAACCAAAACAACATATGGCAGCATATTAAATAAGGAGGCAAATATGAGAATCCAGCTGTTTTATATTCAGTGAGACATTAAAGACATTTGCAAAAATATAAACCAATTCCAGTCTCACTTATTTTTTTGTTTTGGAAATATAGTTATTTTTCATAAAATGTTATCTATGTTAGCTTGTAATAGGTTGGCTATTATTTTAAAGGAATTGATGAATATTTTAAACTTGTCTCAGTTTTAATTTTTAATACAGTAAATACCAATATTTACTGATTTAAGGATATCACATCCTAAAAAGAAAGTTCATTATTTCTATTCTCTTTTTCACCTTCTCATGGCTAAAACACATAAAGATGTGGTAGATAATTTCAACTATCTTCTTTTAGAGAAAGGCAAGGCAAAACGAGTTCCTTAAATAGGAGCTTCTCAAAATTTAATGTGCATGTGGATTACCTGGGGCTCTTGATAAACGCAAATGCTGATTCTTTAGGTTTGGGACAGGGCCTGAAGATTCTGTACTCTAGTAAGTGCTCAGATGATTCCAGTGCTGCTGGTCTGTAGACCACATTTTGAGTGGCACGTAGACTGAATCACTCAACAATTTCTAGACTAAAATGTGTTTGGGAAGTAAGCTATCCTGTTTGAGTCACTGTATTGTTGATTCCTTTGGTATCTCACTTTAATCTGAATACTAACTGAAGTAAATAATAAATCTGTACCTCTAGCCAAATTTCTCTCTTTGCTCCCTACGCATGCAGCCAACTGCCTACTGATTTCTCCAGCTATACATCTCATCTGCAAATTTAACTCAACATGTCTAAAACTGAAATCAAGAGTTTTTTTTACCCCAAATCTGCTCTTCAGTCTGCGCACTCTGTGTGGTGCCGTCATTCTTCCAGTCGACCAAGATAGAAACTTGGAGTGTGCTGCAGCTTCTCCTCGGCCCTGCCACATCGAATAAGCCACCAATCGTATACCCCCTTCTCCCCTCTAGTCCTTCCTTTACTGCCTGAGTAGTAACTACCATGATCTCGATCATGATTGACGTCATTCTAAACCAAATATTTGACCTCCTTAAAATTATTTCATGGTTTCCACTGCCTTTAAGATAAAGTCTTTATATGACATATGCATTTCCTTTACCTCCACAGTCCTAATTAACTGTTCATCCCATCCATAATGAATCCTTTCCTTATAGGCTACATTTCAGCTTTGCCGAACGACTTGCCTGTGCCTCTGCTTTTACACATGCTTACCTTCCTGCCTAGTACTTTTTTACCCTGTTTTCTAACTGGTCTCATGATGCAACTCAAGCATTATCTCCTCTGACTTACCCTACATGTGTTAAATTTGCCTACCCTGTGATCCCTGAGAAGCCTCTATTTTCCTCTACCATAGCTCTTATCCTCCAGAATTTAATTATTTACTCATGTCTAGCTCTCTTCTAAGATTGAAAATTCCTTGATAGCAAGAACAGCATCTTATTCCTAATGGCATCCCCAGCACCTAGCTCAGTCCTTTGAACACAGTATCAAAAGTATACTCACCTTCGTAATGAAGTAGCTGACGTGAAAAATAGAAATGAACATTTACAAAGATATAATTATAGATTATCTCATTTAATCCTCCTGATTACTCTATAATATAGGTATTATTATTTCAGAGGAAGAAATTTAGGTTGAGAAAGGTTACCTGGCAAGGACGTCAGCTGGTGAATGGTTGAGCTGGGATCCAATGCCAAACTGTCTTTGTCTAAAATCTACATCTGATCCACTACATATTTCCTCTCCATTGCCTCCCAGTCAAAGAGAAACCAGTTTATGGGGAAGAGGAACCCTGACCCCTGAGACAGGGTATGATGCAAAGAATCTAACTAAGACAAACCATCTAGGGAACCTGGCAAATGAGATAAATCAGAAAAGAGGAGGAGCAGCAATAGACCAACTTCATATATCAGAGGTGATCTACTGACTTGCAGCTCTTGAGAGTTCCTTGGTAAGATAGATAACCAGCCCCATGACCCAATTCAAGCTTAAAAAACTCTGGCGGAGGAATGTGTAGTTCCAGCCACAAATTTTAAGATAATCTCTCATCCAGGTATCACTAGGCCATGTTTACCCTCCCAAACCCAAGCCCAAGTGACAGCTGACTGGAGACTAGGGCAGCCAGTGCCGCTGGGTCAGTGGCCCCCAGTTTTGTGTAGCTATCAACAGTTTGTCCTATAAAACAGCATAGTTTTCTATGTTTACCTTATACTATGTGAAAAAAGGATGGGAATGCTGAAGAGATATGCACAAAAAGGAGTCAGATCCTGAACTCATCAAAGAGGGGAGAAAATGGTCTCCAGGAGCAGCTTATGTCAAGAGCAAGGGCTTCAGATGTGAAGAAGCAGGATGAGGGTGGTAGATCAATGATGTAGAAGTTGTACGGACAAGCTCAGATCGCTTAGCAAGAGAAGTGAGGAGACGGTAAGAAACAAGGCAGAGAAGAGCCCAGATCATTCAGGGCCATTGTTAGAACTTATGCTTTTGTTCTGAGATGAATGGAGTTTTAAGCAGAGAAATGGTATGATCTGATTTATATTTAAAAATCCCCTTAGATTGTGGTGAAGAGAATAGACTATGGAGGAGCAAGGGCAGAAGCAGGGAGACAGGTAGGAAGCAATTTTAATAATCCAAGCAAGAAATGATGGGGCTTGGACTAAGGCAGATGCATTGGAAGTAGGATGAATTGGTTGAATTTGGAAATATTTTGAAGCTAAAGCCAGCACAGTTTGCTCATAGATTAGATATGGAGCTGAGAGAAAGAGAAGAGTCTAAAATTATTTCAAGGTTTAGGAGTGGAGGTTCAGAGCACGAGGAAGTAGTTCAAAAGAGAAAACAGAGAGGGCAGAATTGGAGTGAAATTAGAATAGGATGGATTTAAGTATTTCAGGAATGGGGACATTTGACCTCAAGGCAGTGAGAAAGGGACTAGAATAAATAAAAGATTCTGGAGTGGTAAAATAATGTCATAGACAAGAAAGCTAGAAGAATGCCTCATGGTGACTTAATAGAATAAGATGTAAAGTAACACAAAGAGGCTACTTTCAAAGTATGAACATGTTTCCCAAAATTTATCCCTACAAAGGGCACTTGGAGCAGGCTGTCATTCTGTGTCCGTGGAGCAAATGATTCCCTGGCATTGAGAAATGCTGAAGTCCTCAGTGGAAGTGAAAACAAATTCTACAAACTTTTTCTCCCACTAAAAATGCCATTAGAGAAAAATTGTGGTATAGTCACACAAGGAATACTACACAGCAATGAGAATGATCTATAATTTCATAAAACGATATGGATGAATCTCACAAATATAATGCTGAATGCAAGAATCCATAAAAAAAGAACATATTATATGGTTCCATTTATCTAAAATACAAAAACCAGTGAAAATTAATCTATGTTTTTAGAAACGTCTACTGTTTAGAAGGAAGAAATAACTGAGAGGCAGGAAAAGGAGACTCCCAGGTTGCTGGCAATATTCTGTTTCTTGATCTGGGTGCTGATTACACAAGTCTTCAGTTAGTAAAAATACATTGAGATGTACTTTTCTATGTTATATTTTACTTCAATAAAAACTTTTTAAAATGCCATTATACCAGGTCACATTTCCTGTGTCCTGGGAAGAACAGAGCTGTCTACTTAGAGTTCTTATTACAGATTAGCATTTATCCAAAGCAAGAGCAGGAAAGGAGAAGAAGCTTACAGGGGTTACTGAATAATCTAATTAGGCTACAGGTAAAAGCTAGGCCTTGATTTCAGAGAAAGATGGAAAGAACTTTCAGTGGCTGTTCAGTTTAAAACACACATGTTTTAGGGGGATAGAAACTTTTTTTGTAATATTTTTTTCCAATCTCTCGGGAAATGATGTTACACTGTGCTTCAAACTGAACTGCCAAGTTTAAGAGACTGTTTTCTGTAAACAGGCCAGCTGGGCCATAAGTTGCAAGAAATGAGGGACAAGCTACTTCTTCAGAGTGCAGAACAGAACACCACAGGGAGTTGGGAACTGTGCATCCAACAAAATCTCCAGCCGTTTGTCTTTATCTGGTCACCTTTAATGATTTAAGAGCTCTCTACCATGTTATCATCAATCAATTACAATGATTGAGCAGCCGCTAAAAACCGGAGTGTTTAAAATGCAACTATCCATGACCTAAATTTCCTGCTGGTTCTGTTGGCCCCAGGTTAGGCCAGTTTGTCAAGGGAGCCAATAAAAATAACAAAAAGAGGTCAACACTGGGCTTTACGAAGCCTGCATGAAAATATTCATACTCCTCCAATCAGTGCCAAGTCAGTGTGTCCACTCTTTGCTTAAGTTCTCAGTAAATTGTGTCTCCAATAACAAAATATTCCATAAAATGCACACATTAACTAAAAAAAAAAACAAACATCTTTTTTCCTCTCTTCCTTGCTTGCTTGCTTGCCTTTTACTCTGGCTAAGAAACAGTTTCGCAACTCTTAGCAATCAAGTGAAATGATGTCATTTTGCTGACTCCAGCAAAGGAGTTACATTTTGGCAAATTAGAGAATATATGAGAAGATGAAAATATAAATTTTAGCTATCTTAATGGAGGATATGATACTGCACTTCCAGGCCTGTGATAGAATTTGAATTCCAGGATCCACAGAGCAAAGCAAAGACTACTGAATGGGGAGGAGGAAGAAAAAGGCGGTGGAGGCACCAGTAAAAGAGGCCAGCTTAAAGGCTGTCTGTGAAAACCAGAACACTTATCTTAAGCACTATTTCAACGCATTTCATATCACTTGACAGGAGGTAAGGAGAACAGCATTGTACTGTCCAAGGCCTTGAGCTCCCTTTGAGAGTGAACAGTAACATGGAAATTCTATTCAGTAACAAAGCACCATCCCTCACATCTGTGACCTGCCCACAGAAATATGTGAGCTTAGTAGAGCCTTAGAGACAAGGCTCCAGACCCCTCTCTTCTAGAAGCATCCCAGCCAGAATCTCAGCAGATCGGGCCATCTTATTCAGAAGAAATTCAGGAACATTCTGTTACAGAGGGAACATTTGAACAAATTCCAGAAAAGGCGTAAGTGAAGAATGGGGACTCAAAGGCATAATCATGAAGGCAGCAAATTTGACTTTCGTGGTCTCCACTTTCTTTCCTCTGATTTTGCCCTTCCCTTGTCCCACCAAGTGCTCAGAACTCAATGGCTTCTTCCTAGCACCAGTAAATGAGCATCCTTCCTCTAAGAAGTGAATGACAGATGGCTGAACTCTTCCAAGAGAATTCTGCATTTTAAAAGTGGACAAGAGAGACAGAATCTAAGAAGAAAATTAGCTGACTTTTTAATAGTTAAATTTCTGTTTCTGTGGTATTTGAGCAGTAATTTGTCATAGGAAGCCTTTCTGGAGCTCCTCAAATCACATTTTACAGAAATTAAAGATATTTTTTCCTCTGTTTTGAAAATGCACTAGTATAGCTTTAGAAGGTAAACATCTCATTTCCTTAAAGGGACAGTATGAAAGGGTGTAATTTAAGTCCCACTCTACCACTTAACTGTATATAGCAAGGCATTTAACACCTCTGGGCCTCAAGTTCTTGGTAAACAGAAGGATACTACCACATGCCTAACCTCAGACTTTCAGCTCATACCTCAGACTTTCATGGAATACAAGTGAGATGAACACTTTATAAACTATAAAAGTCTCTACTTGCTTTACTACTACATTTATTACTATTTCATTATCTTTCTCTCCAAAACCATGTTTTATTTAGAAAGAGGCTTGGTGTACCAGATGTATTTACGTGCCTCCAATGATTCAGTGGCCCACTGCCCTCCACCTCTTGAGATTTTGCCACTTGTTCAATGAAGTGCCTGGGCCACTGATGCACTGTCTTATCCCTTCACTGCCAACCGTTTCAGACTTCCCTGGGGACAAGACATGGATCCATCATATCCACCACAGTGGAATAGACACCAGCACCATGTTTAGGTCCAACTCAACCAGTCCCGTGGACGCTCTGGCTTCCCTCACTGCCACCTGGAGGACCCAGAGAACGCCGCCTGGAAGTAAGGGCAGTTAACACTCCTTATAACAAACTTTAAGACCAATGAAAGGCAAATAAACTGGAAAGAAGTGACAGATAAATTCTTCACTTAGCTTCACCCCCATGAAATCTATCATTATTACTCTAAGTCTGTCGCAGCGCCTTTATCCTCGATGTTTTCTCTGCCTAGAACACTTCTCTCAAGATATCCACATGGCTGACCCTGCACCGGCTTCAGATCTTTACCCCAATGCCACACCTCGGTGAGGACTAACCTAACGAATTGCAACTCTTCTCCCCTAACCCCAACTCCATTCCCTTTCTCTGCTTTTGATTTCTCCACAGAACTCTTCACCATCTACTTATAATAGGTTTTACTTATTTACTTTCTTCATTGTCTGTCTTACTTTACTAAATGTTATGTGAGTCTAGAATTGCTGTCTGTTTTGTTCACTGCTTTATGCCTAGTGTTTAAAATGTTTGTGATACATAATAGGAACTCACTATTTGTTGAATGAATGGATGGCTGAGAAAATGAAGTCTCTGAAATAATAGT
Source organism: Pteropus medius (assembly GCF_902729225.1). Taxonomy (NCBI): domain Eukaryota; kingdom Metazoa; phylum Chordata; class Mammalia; order Chiroptera; family Pteropodidae; genus Pteropus; species Pteropus medius. The sequence continues at coordinate 8,339,123 of NW_024351730.1, forward strand.
CCCCAACACAAATGATTTTCTCTAAGTCATCTTTCTTCAGCTGTACTTTTTTCTTATTGTGGTAAAATATACATAACATAAAATTTACCATCTAAACCATTTTTAAGTGTATAGTTCAGCGCATTAAGTACCTTCCTTTGTTGTGCAACCATCACCACTGTCTATCTCCAAAACTTTTTGTCTTCCCAAACTGAGACTCTATATCCATTAAACAACAACTCCCATTCCCCCTTCCCCAAGGCCCTAGGAACTACCATTCTACTTTCTGTCTCTATGAATTTGACTAACCTATGTACCTCATATAAGTGGAATAATATATATTTATTTCATTTAGCATAATGCCTTCAAGGTTAATCCATGTTGTATTATGTGTCAGAATTTCTTTCCTTTATTATCCTGAATAATATTCCACTGTAGGTATATACCACATTTTGAAAATCCATTCATATATAGATGGACATTTGTTTTGTTTCTATCTTTTGGCTATTGTGAATAATGAAGCTATAAATATTAGTGTATCAGATGCACTTTTCATAGAAAGTAAAAAAGAACGAGGCCTTAGAGGTCATGGCATCTAATTTTTGTCAATATGTCAATCTCTTTTCTTTGCCTTGGTGACAAAAAAAAAAAATCTGTAAAAAAGCTAGCTACTTGCAGAATAGAAATCATTAATTCTATATTGGTAATGCCTGAAGTACTTTTCCTTCATGCTTCTGAAATAGGCTTCATCTATGGGAAGGTAAACAGAGATATGAAGGCTGGAGGACATAATAGAAAGAGAAAAATTATGAAGTTAGAAAAAAAAATTGTCTGAGACAAATATAATGTAATTCTCAAGACTGAAAAGGCTGAGTTTCTGAAAATAAGAAAAAAAGATAATAGCAACCAGAGGTAAAACATTTTCTTTATTCCTGCTGCAAATACTGATATATGAATAAAAGAAACAAGGCGGAGCCCATTCATAACCAAGGTAGCCACCAATCAAGACTTGGCTTGAAGATGCTAGAAGGAGCAGAGATCAAATTTTGAGGATCAAAGAGGATGCTACAATATCAAAGATGCCCACAAAGAAGAAATCTCCACATACTGGATTATTTGCAAGCTAGGTCCACACAAGATGAAGCATTTAGTGACATTTAGGAAAGGGGGAAAAGGGGAGACAAGGAGGAATAGAAGAGGTGATTTCATTAAACACTAAGTCAATGGCTTTTACCCCCAGTGAGAAGATAAGTGTGTTATACTATTAATCATTTTTTTCTGAAAAATCTTACTAACCTGCTCCATCTAATAATAACCCTTTGCTTGAAATTCCTCATTCTCCCTATCCTCTACCTGGTAATTCTTACTCCCTCTCCTCTACCTGGTAATACCCAATTTATATGTCCCCTCCTCTGTGAAGTCTTCTCAGATGAGTTAGACCCTCAGCATCACAGGCATAGATGCTCCCTCCTAGGCATCCTCATAATACTTTGTATCCTTTTCTACTCTACAACTTAGCCCACTGCACTATAATTATTCCTGTAAATGACTTACCTAATTGGCTACTATGTTCAAGGCACAGGTTTCATTTATTCATAGGTTACCATCTCATGGTAACTGATCCAGCAGAACTTAAAGATTGATGGGGTACACCAAATATTGAATAGGAATACTGATATAACCAAAGTATAAATAATAGGTCAAAAAATTCCTAAAATACAGTCACATTTCAAGATATCCAGCTGGTCAGCTGCTCGTAGGCATGTCCAGATGCTACTCAGTGAGCGAGTCCATATCTGTAATCTGGTAAGTGAACTAAGACACTTGATTTGAGTTTTAATTTTGTTTAAAAACCATGTAAAAATGCCTGGTAACCTAGGATAAAGACAGTGCCAAATGATAAAATTTTACATTGATTATACTGTCCACCAAAACCAAGAGAGAGAATTAGTTCTTTCCTCATATGGGACAAATCTCTGTAACTTGCAATGTTTTTCCCCATAAAAGCACTTTATTGTTCAAAATTCTCAATATTAATTATGCCATATGTTTTCTCTTCTTAACAACACAGATTATTTTGGGGGGTGCACAATTAAATGTGAACTACAGTGTCCTGGATTAATAACAGACTAAAAACTATGATAAGCCCTCTTGCTACAATAATGCACACACATGATACAATCATACACTTTTTAATTCATTGCTCGCTTGTTAGAAAGTAAGGAAAATTTGTATAAACAAACAAACAAAACAAAAACAAAAACCAAAAAAAACCTAAAACACAAAACAACCATTGAGCTGAAACAAGATACTGAAAAACAAGCCAACAGAAAGCTGGTGTAGCCTTAGGGAAATTATTGGCTTCTGCATGGGAATTCATAAATTTGGCCTTGGGTACCTTTCAAGGTGAGAGAGTTTGAACCTGCCATTCCTATGTTTAATTCAGGACACTGTAGTAGGCTAAGGCAGTTGCGGATTGGCAGTATCCCTAGTGACCCCTAGCTCTAAGGGAGGAGCCATGCCTAAACCCTCACTGAGGGAATGCACCTCTCATTTAGACCTACAGAATTACCGGATGATCTTTTTGGTTTTGCTCACAACCAAAGATGACAAAACACACAAGGAAACAAACCATGGATGAGTCATGTTGTAGTACTATACAGCAGATTCAGATCCCAATGACTTCAAGAGTGAAATTATCAACTGAAGAATATAAACTGATTATATATGAAATGTTCAAAGAAATCAAATATGAAAAAAATTAAGGTGGGAATAGAATACTATTAAAAATAATCTGAAAGTTTTTAAAGAATAAAACAGTTTTTAAAAGTGAAAAATAGTATTTGAAATTAAATACTCAAATGCTGACTTCAAATACTGAAGAGAAAAATAGTTAGAGGATAAATCTGAAGATGTTACCAAAACTATGGCAAAGAAAGAAAAGACAAATAATATGTAAAGAATACTGAATGGGAAGGTATAAAGCATGTTTAATAGAAATCCTAGAATTAAAGAAAGAGACATAATACTAGAAGATAATACATGAGAATTTTCTGGAAGTAAAGAAAAACATAAGTACATAGACACAGGAAATACAATGTATACCACGCAGGGCAAATATGAAGAAATCCAGAATTATACATTGTAACATTATAATGAAATTGTAATACACACACACACACACACACACACACACTGAAAATCAGCCAAACAGATCACATTCAAAAGAATTGACAGTACAGTGACTGCAAATGTCTCAATAGCAAAAATAGAAGCTGCTATAGTAGAATAAATAATATTGGCAAAGTCCTGAGTACTAGTCATCTTTGTGCACTTAGCTTTTATTATAGTACCTAGCACATCCTAAAGTGTTCAGAAAATGCTGGTCGAATAAATCAACTCTATTCTCTACCTCCACTCCAAATAAATGATAAATTAGTCATTAGAAAGAATAAAATGAGACTCACAGTAATGAAACCAGAAATTGACTTATTTCCTCATTTTATTAAGAGTTTTGGGATGGGGAAATGCAACAATAAATTCACCACAAAGTAAATAGCATCTGCTCATGTGAAATAGTGAGTCCCTACACCCCCACACCTCATCCTTGTTTTCAGTTAAGAGAAATGCCTTTTGTTCAATATAGTTAGCATGGAATGTTTTTGTTTATAATAAAGATGCATATCATCCAAGCAAATGTTACTGCAGCATAGATGACTGTTCTGCACATTTGTGACAGACCATTGCACCATATTGACTAGAGAAAGTCTTACTCAGCTCCAATTTCAGTTTACTTTGGGGTTTCATATTCTGCTGACTGCAGATAAAACTTTCTTCCGTAACAATGGCTGAATAAATTTAGCCATCCCCATAGAATTCCACAGGAATTTGAACTGAAATCAGGAACTCATAAAGTACCTATGAAATAGCAAAAACTTCAAATCATTTTTAAAGTTAATAACTTTTCCACTTAAGTAGAAAACAAATATTACTAGTACAGAAACAAGTTTTATTTCTTTTTTTAAGAGAAATAAAAGAAGTAATGTGATATATTTTAGCTTGGTTTGCATTTTTGAATTTCTTGGTTTTAGAGACTAGGCTATTGGATGCACAAATTCACTTGAGACAAAATTATAATGTTTTCCAAATTATTTAAATATAAACCAAAAAATTCTATTAAATTTAAATTTTCAATTGCACAGGGAGTGAGACTAAACTTTTAATCTGGAAGGAATTCAATAAGTTTATATGATAACTATGTTCTTCTGAAATCTTTTCATTTTCTTTAGCATTCCATGTAGACTGAAATTAACTCCTAAGTTAATTGTAACATAACCAAGAATTAGATTTATATTTGCTATTATTTTGTTTATGCCTTGTCTATTTTTCCCCCAAAAATAAGACTTAAAGTGAAAAAAGAACAGTGACTAATTTAGAACACTTTGGTATCTTTAAATTTGCTTTCCTGAAATATTTTATCAGACTATAGGCCATAAAAATTTTAGAAACTGAAAAGCATTTACCTAGTAGACAACTGCCACTTTAGTGACTTTGGGTATATCACTTAGGGTCTCTCCTCATCTATAAAATGGGAGCACTACACCAGAGGATTTCAAAAATTTCTAGTTCTAGCTTTACAATCTCATAACAGATATGGAATTTTTATATCTTCCATGTCTCTAGCTTACTTAATTATTCATCAAGAATCTATCGCCAAGGCTGTGAATTTACAACCATAGTGAAGATGCCCATCCAATTCTTTGTTTGGTTTTGTTTTATTTAATATTGTTATTTTTTCAATTACAGTTGACATGCAATATTATATTAATTTCAGGTGTATAACACAGTGATTGGACATTTATATATCTTACAAAGTGATCACCCCAATAAATCCAGTACCCATCTGACACATCATACAGTTATTTTAATACTACTGACTGTATTCCTCATGCTATACTCTACAGCCTCATGACTGTTTTGTAACTATCAATTTGTATCTCTTAATCCCCTCCTCCTTCAATCATCATCCCAACCTCGCTCCCAAATCTGGCAACCACCAAAATGTTCTCTGCATCAATGAGCTTTTCTTTGTTTTGTTTTTTGTTTTTTGTTTTTTGTTTTTGTTTTTCATTTATCTTGATCTCTAGATCCCACATATATGTGAAATCATATGAAATTTGTCTTTCTCTGTCAAATGATAGCTTTGATGGAGAGTAATCTTGGTTGTAGGTACTTACTTTTCATCTCTTTGAATATTTCATGCCAATTCCTTCTGGCCTGCAAAATTTCTGTTGAGAAATCAGCTGACAGACTTATGAGAGTTCCTTTGTAGATAACAAACTGCCTTTTTCTGGCTTACTTTAAGATTCTCTCTTTGTCCATAACCTTTGATGTGTCTTGGTGGGGGCCTGTTGAGGTTCATCATGTTTGGGACTCTCTGCGCTTCCTGGTGTTGTATGTCTATTTCCTTCACCAGGTCAGGGAAATTTTCAGTCATTATTTCTTGAAATAAGTTTTGTATTCCTTGCTCTCTCTCTTCTCCTTTTGGTACCCCTATGATGTGAACACTGGTATGCCTGAAGTGGTTCCAGAGGCCCTTAAACTATCCTTTTTTGGATTATTTTTTCTTATTGCTGTCCTGATTGGGTGTTTTCTGCTACCTTATCTTCAAAATCGCTGATTCCAATTGTTATATTCTTCATTTCTGACTGGTTCGTTTTTGTTTTCTATCTCTATTTTTATATTTCCTATCTCTTTGTTGAAAATCTCACTGAGGTCATTGAGCATCTTTATAACCAGTGTTTTGAACTCTGCATCTGGTAGATTGCTTGTCTGCATTTTGTCTAGTTCTTTTTCTGAAGCTTTGGTCTGTACTTTCATTTGGGGTATGTTCTTTTGTCTCCCCATTTTGCCTTGCTGCATTTGTTTCTATGTATTAGGTAGGGCCATTATGTCTCCCAGTCTTAGTAGAGTGGCCTTATGCAGTAGGCATCTGTGGGGGAGCGGGGGCAGTAGTGTAGTCTCCCCGGTCACCTGTACCAGATGCTCCAGGTGTGTCCCACATGTGGGTTGTGTGTCTCCTTCTGTTGTAGTTGAGCCATTTTTGCTGTTAGCACATCAATAGGAGAGATTGACCCTCAGGTTGATTGGTTGTGAAGACTGGCTGTGAATACAGTGAAAGAGCTATTGTGCAGGGGTTAACCCTACAGAGCAGGATTTGCTTTAGCTGGGCTCTAGTGCTGCCCATTCTGCTCTTTGGGTGTGACTTTTGTGGAGGTGGTTAGGTGGTGAGCGGGTGTGGTCAGAAGCTGGCCATCAGGTGTGTTGGTTCTGGGTCCTTTTGGGAGAGGCTCTGTTGCAGGTCAAGGTCAGCTATGGCCTGTACCCTGCCCAGGGCTACTTGGTATGAGTTATAAAGTGACCTGCAAATGGTTTCCACTTGCCCTGGACTTGGAGGTGCCTGGGAGAGGCTAAGCTGAAAACCAAGGCAGGTTGCCATTAGTGCCAGGTGTGGGCTGCTCAGCAAGTGGTACAGGGCATGCCAAGGCCAGATGCTGCTTGCTTGGGGCTTGCAAACCTTTGAGAGATTTTAGCAAAGTCCACAGCATGAGCCAAGACAAGCATTTGAATGGAAAAGCTGCTGGAAACGGTTTGGGTGCGCCTGCAAGTTGCGTGAGTTGGGGTCTCAAGGAATCACCAGGGTGGGGAGAATGGTGTTTTCCGGTTTGATGGGAACTCAGATATGCTGGCCACCTACATCTGCACGGTGTTGGTGGGGCTCAACAAAGGAAAAATGGTGCCTGTCAGCTCTTCCGTATGGGAAAAACTGGCCCTCCAGCCCTCGCCCTGAAGCCAGACAATTCAGTTCCTTCCTGTATGTCCCTGGCACCTTTTGAGCTGCTTCCCAGTGCAAGAGCTCAGAGTGAGTCTGTCAGTGAGTAAGTCCATGTGCAAGCCCATTAAGAGGAAGGCTTGGGATTCTAGCAGCCCTCTGTCTCATTCAGCCACAAATCCCTCTAATTTTCACAGCTGGCAGTTATGGGGACTTTTCTTCCTAGCACTGAAACCATAGGCAGCAGAGCCTCATTCCTCTGGAAGGGGGGCCTCCGCAAGTGAGATATCCCTCACTAATTTTAACAGCCACACGTGCATGTGGGACTAGCCAGTTCCACAACTCCACTCCTCATACCAGTCTCAATGTGGCTTCTTCTATATATCCTCAGTTATAAGACTTCTGTTCAGCTAGACTTCAGATGATTCTCAATGATGGTTGTTCTCTAGTTTAGTTTTAATTTTGATGTGGTCGTGAGAGGAGGTGAGCACAGTGTTTGTGTACTCTGCCATCTTGACCAGAACTTCTGCAATTCTTCATATTTGTCTACCCTCCACATAATAGAACACTTTCAATTATTTTTATCTATTCGAATAATATTTTCACTTTATTTAATAGAGCAGGCATATTAAATTGGGAGAGAGCTCTCAATGTTAAAGGTAATAATGCAATGCACCATAATAAAAATGTGTCATTGACTACTGAGATTTATTTAAATAATATAGTTAGACTAAAAACATGTGTACCTACAAAAAAATTGTTTAAAAAGTCTGCAACTCGAAATGTAAGTACGATATATTTTGCCAAGTCTAAAAAATACTAGATAGGTTTTTAAATTAGCAATACTTGAAAATATAGGTAGGAGTCAAAGGCAATTTATTTTTATGAACTGGTAGAGTATGATACATAGTTGAAATACATTACTCAAACACTGTTTAAGCCAACTGGAGCTTTCTGGGAGTGAACCAATGAGATATCTTGGGGAGGAAATGGTATGGTTGCATTGGCCAGCAGACCACTGAGCCAACACAGAAATACTCTTACTCCTGATACCCTACTTCATCTCTGCTCCTTTTAAGCTAGAGGAGAAACCTGAATAGAGTAAAAGAAACAACTATCATTCTAAGCAAGTGAGCAATTGAGGAACAAAGCTTTCTAGACCACTGTTCTGACTGCTCCATGATGAGGCTGCCAGCTAAGTCAGTCAGATAAAAATAGTTTTCAAACATGTTGACATAAATAAAATCAAATGTACTTTCTCCTCTTCTATTTCTTCTTCCCTTTTTCTTAACTTTCTCTCCCTCCTCTTCTTTCTTTTCATCTATTCATTCTTACATTTATTTAACAAATACGTATCCAGACACTGTGTGCTAAATAGAAGGAATATGTTAGTAAATGAACAACAAGGTCCACTCCTTACATAGCTCAAATTTTAGTGGGAGGTGGTAACAGACGATAATAGAGAAGGTTGGTCTGAAGACAGTAAATTGATCTCTCAATTCTGAATTGGGTGTCCTAGTGTAAAGAGGACACCCAATTCAGAATTGAGAGATCAGGCAGAGATCTGATCTTTCCTAAGAATAAAAAAAAAACATGCAAAAACTGGAGGAAAGACAATCAGAGAGTGAACTAGGAGAGGGGAAAGGGGACTAAGAATTTCTTTTTTGGAAATCAAAGTAAATGAGGGGGAAAAAATCTTTAGAAATGAAAACTTATACATGAATAGCAGTATTATTCATAATATCAAAAAATAGAAACTCAAATGTCCATCTATGAATGAACGAATAAAAAACGTGGCATATTCATACAATGTCACAGTATTCAGGAATAAAAAGAAATGAAGTTCTGATATATGCTACAACATGGATGGACCTTGAAAACAGGCTAAGTGAAAGAAGCTAGTCATAAAAAAACACATGATGTATCTTTCCATGTACATGAAATATCCAGAATGAGCAAACCCATAGAGACAGAAAGTAGATAAGTAATAGTCTAATAGTCTAGGGCTATGGGTGAGGGTGAGGTTGGGAAGGAGTGATAGGAGTTGGGAGATGTTGGAGTGAAATAGGGACTACTTCTAATGGGTACAGGGTTTCTTGTTGGAGTGATTAAAATATTCTAAAATAGATTGTGGCGACAGTTGCTTAACTGTGAATATACTAAAAACCATTGAATTGTATACTTTAAAAAGGAAAATTGTATGGTATATGAATTATAACTCAATAAAGTTATTTTTTAAAAAAAGAAGTGAAAATTAACATTTAACTGGATTATAATGAGAACATGCCCAAACTTTGGGACTCTAATGAAATCTTCTATCTTCTTTATATTTTGGTTACTAGGATGATGAAGGGTACTTAGTAGGTAATAAAACAATACCTTTAAGAACAAAGCTATACTGGTTTCCATTTCTATATCCACAGGTGGTCTGAGAGGACAACAGGCTGCCTGCTTTTGGCTTTGTCATGACACTGACACAGAACAGTTAATCCGAACAAGTACAGCAGTTAATCCAAGCAAGGACAATGACATAGCCGATTTCATCAGCATCACCTGATGTAACAAATGCCTTTCAAAGGTTATTAAATGAATTAGCAAAAGTAATTTACTCTAAAGAAATGTCTCATCGAAATATGTAATTCATTTTACTAAAATAGCCATTTTAGCAGAGCTTGTTTCTTGTGCTCTAATATTCAATTTCTTTACTTCATTTACTAATTTGACCACCCCTTTAGCTTGGAACATGGCACCCAGAAAAAAGACTACATTTTCCAGCCCCATCCCCTGCAAGTAGGTATAGCCATGTAACTAAGGTCTGACCAATGGGATGGTGAACTATGGTGACAAGTGCAACTTCTGAATCACAATCTTAAAGGGAACTTGTATCCACCAATTCCTCTCTGTTCATATTTTCTATTTGTAGAATCAGGACATGCTTTCAAGAGTTAGAGCAGCTATTTGTGACCATGAAATGGAAGTATATACAGCAAAATAACAAAATCGAGCGTGCCTGGGCCCTCAGTACCAAGAGACTGCCTTACTAGCCCTGGACCATTGACAGATATTTTTATATAAGAACGAATAAAATTTCTATTTTGCTGGTGTCTACTGTATTTTAGGGTCTATTTATTATAGCAGCCTAAGATGTAGCCTAACTAACCAAACCATTATCTGCTCTGTGTGTCCAAAGGCCTTTCCATATGGCTGATGCACTACCCTAAGCAAATATTTAGCAACAGAGAACTCACTTATCAACCTCTCATTTTGTACTTATTACTTGCTTCATGTCAAATGGCAACAGTGCTAGGCAGAAAGAACAACCTTTGTTTGTTGTTATCAAGTTCTTGCAGAAGCTTGGGAACTTCTCACTTGCTCTCATATACCCTGACCACCCATGAAACAATTCTTCTAGCAGTTAAAAGAGATTAACTTCTCGTATGAGCAAGTATTCTCTTTGTAGATGGATTTATTGTGATTTTGACTAACCTCTTTCCAGAAGGAAAAAAAAAAGCTTTTAAAATAAATCAAATGAAATAAAAATGCCCTCTCCAAATCAGAAGCCAGTCAACATTAGCAATAGCTAATTGACTCTCACACATTATAGAGTGATAAGAGAAAAACGTACTCTTCACTTGCTTCGGGCCACAGGGGGCTAATTCAGTGGAACATACAGTCCAAATGGAAGTATGAGCAGTAAAGAAATTCTCTGAAAATGATAATGTTTTGCAATATTAAGTTTAAGACAAGAACCTATATAGGAACCATACTACAAAACATTTCATCTTACTCCCTTAAGAGTAGTAAACCACGGGAATTTTTACATAGAATAATATTTTGTTCTAGCAGACCAACAGCCTGGCATCCTTGAAAATATTAGTCTGAATAGGAAATTAACATTTTAGATATATTACAGAAGCAATCCTAACTACTTTGAATTCTCTTTTTTTCTTTTTTCCCCAGCTTTATTAAAATATAATAGATGATTAGTTGCTCATATTTACATTGCACAAGTCGATGATGTTTTTTTCAATTATAATTGGCATACAATAATATATTAGTTTCAGTTGTACAGCAAAGTGATTAGAGCTCAAGTGAATCTAGTACCCCTCTTCTATCTTACATATTTATTACACATTGTTGATTATTTACCTTATATCTCTATGACTATTTTGCAACTATCCATTTGTATTTCTTAATCTCTTCACTCCTTTTCACCATCCCCCCACTAACTTCCTCCTTTCCAGTAGCCCTCAGAATAGTCTCTGTATCTATGAGTTTGTTTGTTTTTGCTGTTATTGTTGTTTATTTTGTTCTTTAGATTCTGCATGTACGTGAATTCACATGGTATTTGTCTTTTTCTATCTGACTTATCTCATTTAGTGTAACAACCTCTACCTCCATCAAGGGAATATCTCTTTCCATCCCCTTCCTTTTAGGCTGTGGGTGTCTTTCAATCTGAGGTGAGTCTCTTGTAGGCTGCATATGTAGGGGTCTTGTTTTCTTATCATTCAGCCACCCTATCCTTTGGTTGGAGCACTTAATTCTTTTCCATTTGAGGTAGTCGATAGCTATGTAGTTATTGCCATTTTTATTCATGATTTTAATACATGGTTTTCCTTCTTAAAGAAGTCCCTCCAACATTTTCTGTAATAGTGGTTTGGTGTTAATGAACTCCTTTAGCTTATTTTTGTCTGGGAAGCTCTTTATCTGTCCTTCAACTCTAAATGATAGCTTTGCTGGTTAAAGTATTCTTGGTTGTAGATCTTGAGTTTTCACCACATCGAATATTTTGTGCCATGCTCTTCTGTCTGGCAAAGTTTCTTTTGAGAAATCTGCTGCCAGTCTTATGAGTGTTCCCTTGTAACTAACTGCTTTTCTTTTTCTACTTTTAAGATTCTCTATTTTTATTTAACCTTTGGCATTTTAATCATGAAGTGTCTTGGTGTAGGCCTCTTTGGGTTCCTCTTTCTTGGGACTCTCTTCGCTTCCTGGGTTTGTACGTCTATTTCCTTCACCAGGTTAGGGAAGTTTTCTATCATTATTTCTTCAAATAAATTTTCCATTTCTTGTTCTCCCTCTCCTGCTTCAGGTACCCCTATTACATGGATGTTTTTACACTTAATGCTGGTCCAAAGACTCCTTAAATTATTATTATATTCTTGACTTCTATTTTCTTGCCATTCCAATTGGGTGATCTTGGCTTCCCCATCCTCTATATTGGTAGCTTGATCCCCTTCTTTATCACTCAGTTAATTCCCTCTAATATACTCTTCATCTCAGATAATGTAGTCTTTATTTCTGACTGGTTCCCTTTTATAATTTCCATTTCCATTTTTATGTTTTTTTTTTATCTCTTTGTTAAAGTTCTCACTGAGTTCATCTACTCTTTCCCCTAAATTCACTGAGCATCTTTATAACCAGCATTTTCAACTCTACATCTGTTAGATTGCTTGATGCCATTATTCCTGGATCTCTGTTCTGTTCTCTCATATGGTTTCTGCTTCTTTGTGTTCTCATTTTGGCTGCCTTTTTGTGTCTGTTTCTATATACTAAGCAAAGCTGCTAAGTCTCCTGGTCTTATTAGTGTGGCTTTGCGTAGTAGGTGTCCAGTAGCACAATCCTGAGGGGTTCAGCAAGCAGGCCAGTTTTAGCCCCAGCCTGTGTCCTTCCGGGGCCACCTGTTAAGAATCAGCAAGCAATCCACAGATTCTGTGCTTATAGTTGCCTCAAGAAACCACACCAGAAATTGAGGCCAGCTGCTACCAGTATGGGTTTTGGAACTTGCTCTGCAAGTTGCACAGGACTCGCCAAGGACACAAGTGGATGTGGCTTGGGTGTGAGTTGGGGGAGGCAGAGTTTCAAGGACCCTCTGGGCAGAGAGACCTCTGTTATCTCATTTGATGACGTCTCAGCTATGGCAGTGCTGCATCAACACACTGCAAGTGGGGAGGGCTCAGGAGAGTAACAATGGGTACCAGCAGCACTTCTGCCAGGGAGACAGCCTCGCCTCCATCCCTCACTCTGACAACTCAGTGTTCCCCTGTAAGTCCCTGGTGTACCCGAGCAACCAACCTGGTGCTGGTACTCAGAGAGAACAAGTCCATCACCACTAAAGTCTGGTTGCAGACATGGACCCTTTAAGAGGTGTCCGCAGCTGCCGAAGTCTCTGTCCCACTCAGCCTCTTGGGACCAGGCAGCCTCGCATTCTCGCCCAATCCTATCTCCTCCCATTACTGGGTGATTTCTTATTTCTCTCCCTAGCTGTAGGGCTTGTTCATCTAGACCCCAGGTGACTCTGCTTGCCATTTGCTCCGTATTTCCATCACAACTTTGGTGTGGTCCTAAGAGCAGATGAACAAAGCCTCTATCATCTACACCATTTTGACTTCTTTTTCTACTTCAAATTCTAATACACTATATCTTTATTTCTTTATTTCAAGTGGTACTTCATTATGTAAAATGCTTTCATAAATTAAAATAAACTTTTGAGATTTTAAATTTTTTAGTTGACCTGGTAGAGAAGGGAGATAAAAATTCCCAGGAATAAGCAAGGATTGTGCTAGATTGTGGATAGTGGGAAGACAACATTATCCCCAACCTTGAACAGTTCAAAGTCTAACGAAGGGACAGAGAGACAGGCCCTCAAACCCAACCACAATGCTGTGTGGTATTTGACCCAACATAAGGCAATATAAGGTGCTATGTGGAAGCACAGAGAAGGGATTGCTTTCAACTAGAAAAGGAACAGAAATATCCAAAGGGGTGACATGAAGAATGAGCCTTTATGCATGGCATCTTCAAGAATGAGGATTAGTACTGTGAGGCCAGGGTAGAGGTACTCAATCTGGTTGATTTGTCACTCTAAGGGGTATCTGGAAATGGGAATGGGCTGTTTTGGGTTGATGCAGTAACTGGGGAGCACTACAGGCATTTAGTGTGGGAGGCAGAAAGGGGAATGAGGATTAGTACTGTGAGGCCAGGGTAGAGGTACTCAATCTGATTGATTTGTCACTCTAAGGGGTATCTGGAAATGGGAATGGGCTGTTTTGGGGTGATGCAGTAACTGGGGAGCACTACAGGCATTTAGTGTGGGAGGCAGATATTTAACATCATTAAAAATCTTTCAGTGTCCAAGGCGGTCTTTTGCAACAAAGAACTGTGCAGTCCAAAATGTTAATTGCATTTCTACTGGAAGATAGGGTAGATAAAGTTATGTGGTGGAATAAAAGACTACAAGGGTGAAAGTGTCTTCCCAATGGCCTTTATAATTTTTCCTCCCCTCTCTCAACATGCAGCCTTTACTTCGGTGCAGTACCATATGGTTGTATACTGTACATCTAAGGAGACACAATTAAAATACAGATATTATAGATTTGTATATTGATTATAACAATTTTCTGGCAGAAGCACTGTAGTGTCTTGAGGGAGGAGAGTTTTCCTTATTCCCATAAAGGTACCACATGGGCTAGTGGTAGATCTGTGTTCTCAAAAACAATTGGTCCTAGTTGGGAAGAAAGTGATAGTTCAGATGAGTATGGATAGAAAAAAGAGAAGAATAAGGAAGGTAGTCTGGTTTCTCATTGTGTCCCATTCAAGTGTTCCATAAATACTAAAAATCACTAAGAGCTGCACGTTGCCTCTGGTCCACCTACATTGATCTTCTGCCTATAGCCTGCTCTCAAGGCTTGGAGACCGGCTTCTGTTCTCAAGGTTAGATAGAGAAGGGTTTAGCATCTTTCTGACCTAGTCCTGGTCCCAGGTTTCCAACTGCTACACATTGCTGCTTCCAAGATTCCATTCTTGGCTTCAAGCTTCCTTCTTCCTAATCTCTGCTATTGTTTCTAATAACACTATTGCTCCTACGCAAATACCTACCTCCAATCAGGAGAGTCCTTCAAGCACTCAAGTTGCCCAAAATCAAAAGTATCATATGTGGTTTTTGAAAACTCTCTTCTTTGTCCAAATTAAACTTGAATTGCTCCAATACATTATTTTAAGCTACTGTTTTAGTTACTATATATAAAGCATGAGTGAACATACACATGCACATAACTGAAGATATTTTAAATTTAATTGTGATTACAACCTATGGGTGAGACCACCAGACTCTCTTAATTGAACAGGAATATAAGATTAATTCATAACAAATGAACAGTTTTCAAAATAAGAGTATGCTATATAAAAGTTAATAAAACTGGCTCCAAGTTATTTATTTTCTTCAAAAACATCCTGCCCTCCTCCAAATGTGACCTGAATAGCTTTGTAAAAACAAGGTAGAAAATCACGAAACACACAAACCAGCAACTGTTAACACAAAAAAAATTAAAAGAGATTCTGTAACATGTAAATAAAAACCTATTAGGTAGGACTTATTCTACAATCAGCATTTTTAAGATTTTGCTCAAATCGTGATCATGAAGGCAATGCTTAACATCAACCCAGCTCTTAGCAGCATGCCAGGCATAGTTCCAGTGACTCTGCATGTATTAATTCATTTGATCTTTACAACAGCCCTATGAGATGGTTCTGTTATCATCCTCATTTTATAGTCTGAGTCTCACATCCTTCAAAGTCTGATTTAAATTTCACTTCTGCACAAGTTCTTTCCACCCTCCTCACCAACTCAAATTATTTTCTATCTTCTCCTTTCCCACCATTTTATATGTCTTTTATAGGAATTATGTATGTTTCTCTTTCTTCCTATGACATCACTAGTTTCTGAAGTGGTAAACTTTGTCTTATTCATTTCTGTATTCCTACAGTGACTAACAGAGATTCTTGCACAAAGTACATGCCCAATGTTTGTGGAACTAACACTAGCATCAAGAGAAAGAGGAAAGAAGAAAGGAATTTAGCAGTAGTTTAAAAACAAAGAAAGAGTCATGAATAAAAAGTAACAAGCAATTATTCTCAGTACCTGCAGATGAGAGAACAAAAGAGATCTAGCAATTATGGGATAAGACATTTAATTATATAATAGATAAACATTAAACCATAATTATACTGAAAGAAAATACAGGTGAATGTTTACATAAACTTGAGAGGTGGAAGGCATTTCTAAACATGGCACCAAAAAACAAAATCAAGGAAGAGAAGAGGTAAATAAATGGCCAAGAGAGCCAGCTCTGAGTCAGACTGCATGGATTAAGTTTTCAAGTTGCTCTTTGTGAGTAAATTTCTTCACTGTAAAATAGGGTGATAAAAATAATCCCTGTCTCATACAGTTCATGGGGTAGAATGCATGAGATAATCACTGTTAAAGTCTTACTACAATGCCTGACACAATGTCTTCCATATATGTTTAGAAACAAACCAATGAAGGAAAAGATAGACAAACTTGATTGAATAAAAATAGCTTTGTGTTCTTAAACTCATAGATACACAGAATATTTTGAGGGTTACCAGATGGGAAAGTGTTGGGGAGGTCGGTAAAAAAAGGGAGAAGGGATTAAGATATACAAATTGGTAGTTAAAAAATAGTAATGGCGATATAAAGCATAACATAAGGAATATAATCAATAATATTGTAATAACTGTATATGGTGTCAGGAGTGATCACTTTGTGAGTTATACAGATGTCTAATTGCTATGCTGTACACCTGAAACTAATATAATATTGTATATCAACTATAACTGAAAAATAAAAAATATTTTAAAACATAGCCTTTTTAAAAAAGTCTTTAAAAAATACCCCTAAACCCCATAAATATCATACAACAAATAGGAAGGAAAACGATGGATATTCTAGATACATGAAGATCTTTTGCAAATTAACAAGGAGATGAAAACCCTAACAGGAAAAAAAAAGTAGCTAAGCATAATTGAGCATGTCACAAAATATCAATATATACAATGAAATAACCGAACATGAAAAAACATCTTCCTGAAATAAGTAATTAGAAGGTGTTAGTTAAAATGAGATATAAATTTTGCTTATTAAATCAGCAATATTGATGATGGTATGAAGCAATGGGAATGCTTATAGAGCTTTGCAGATAGCTTAAACTGGCAAATTTCTATATGACATTTTGTCGATAAGGATCAAAAACTTTAAACTGTACATACCTCCGACCTAAGAAACCTAGATATTTATATGAAGGAAATAATCACTAATGTGCACAAATATATAAACTGCAACCTTGTTTATAAGGATGAAAAACTGAACATAATATAGTAATGCAAACAACAAGCATTGTTACTAAATTACAGTGCCTTTACAACACTGTGAAAACTGTGATCTCATAAAAGATATTTAATGCCATGAATGAAGAAAACAAATGATAGAACAGCATTATTGTATGATTCCATTTTTATTAAAAAACTCTAACAATGTGTGTATGTGTATGTTTTCATATACATAAAAATGATCTGACTACGGCCATGCCACCCTGAACAAGCCCGATCCTGTCTGATCTCGGAAGCTAAGCAGGGTCGGGCCTGGTTAGTACTTGGATGGGAAACCACCTAGGAAAACCAGGTGCTGTAGGCGTAAAAAATAAAAAATAAGGGACTGTAAACTGACCAAGATCCCCTTGCAATCTGTGAGGAGTCAACCAAAAGGGTTACTCCTTGCCCCTAAAAAAAAAAAAAAGATCTGAAAGGAAATATACCTAACAAATACTAACATTATCTTAGATAATGAAATTACAGGTGTCTTTAGAAAGCTACATGTTCTAAATTTTTTATGATAAATATATTTTTGTAATTAAGAAAATAATAAAAATTATCTTTCCCAAAATAAAAAAAAATAACCATTAGGAGATAGTCCTGCCCCATCATTCAGAGACCTTGGATATTAGAATACATCTTCAATGGAATCTACACTGTACTCCTCAGAAGAGGCATACGATAATGATCATCAGCCCACAAGTTCTATGGGTATATAAGCAGTTCAAGTAGTTTAATGGAAAGTTCAAACCAAAGCAACTCAAGGAAACATCATACACTTTAACTTGCACTTTTTAAAAACTAATGAGAGTATAGATCCAATTAAAGATTCTTAATTTCATCTAGTAAAATAAATTAAATAATTGCTTAAATTGGTATCCATTATCTATCCCAGGTAGAGTGGTCACTTGTTTTATCCTGCCCAGCACCCACTGCCCCTTCTCTGGTTAAGAGCACCCAGTTTTCCTTTGGGGAACTACCTCTCACATTTTGGCTCATATGGTGACACTGATCTCATTTCCTAACTTCAGGAACTGGCAGACAACCCAGGAATGGTCATGCAATATATGCATTCCCCTAGACAGAATGAGTACTCAGCATGGCCTGTCAGGTCCATCTGGGGCAAGAATCATCAGACTTGAAACTTTTCTTTAAGCTCCTGGAAAAGAAGCACATTCTTTTTTTTCTCGTTCAATTGCAGTTGACATTCAATATTGTTTTATGTTAGTTTCAGGTGTACAGCACAGTGGTTAGGCACTTATATAATTTACAAAAAGTCTCCCCCCCTCAATTAATCTAGTACGCACTTGGCATTGTACATAGTAATCACAATATTATTGACTATATTCTTTATGCTGTACTTTACCTCCCCTTGACTATTTGTAACAACCTAACAACCAATGTGTATTTCTTAATCCCCTCACCTTTTTCACCAATTCCCCTACCCATCCGGCAACCATCAGTTTATTGTTTCCATGAGTCTGTTTCTGTTTTATTCACTCTTTTATTTTGTTCTTTAGATTCCGCATATAAATGAGATCATATGGCATTTGTCTTTCTCCGTTTAACCTATTTTACTTAGCATAATATCTTCCAAATCCATCCATGTTGTCACAAATCATACGATTTCATTCTTTTTTATGGCCAAGTAATGTTTCGTTGTATACACATTCTTTTTTCCCTAGTTCCATGCCAAGAAAATATAAGCCTATTGCTGCTGGGGACATCTTTGCCATCATTTAGAAAGAGTCTACATAAAAATGAAACTAATAAAGAAGGGAGTAGAACCAAGAAACAGAGATAAACAGACTCCTAAGAAACTATGGATCCAACCATGTCTGAAGCCATTCATCACCATTTGATTTGGACTTCTGTCACATGAAACCAAAAGGAGGCAAGAAATATGGGGAAAGGGAGGTTAGATCATTGTGTCCTTCCTCCCCAATTGATATACCTGTCTTAGTCAACTGGGGCCACTTTCACAAAATACCATAAAGTAGGCGGATATAGCAGGTTATATCTGTAAACTGTTTCAGAAGTTGAAACCAGAGAGTTGTTATAAATATTTTTGAAACCAGAGTTGCTATAAAAATGCCCCTGACATTATAGAAATTAAGACATATAAAATTATTTAAGAACCAAAATATTATCACAGAAAACAATTCTGATAACCGAAAAGTATAAGGTGTGCATTTACATTGCTTTAGACCTAGAATATTAGATATAAAAGTTGAGCAATATTTGTTAGCATAAAAATTAAGTTTGAAAATATTAATAAATTATTTTTCCTAGATATATCAAACACAATCATGGCTAGTGGCCTCTTAACAGAATTAGTAGGTGGCACTATCATAGAATATAATAAAGAAATATTTTGCAAACCCAAGAAGATTTTTCTATATGAAAATCAGAAAACATCGATTAGAAAGGAGTTTTTGGGAAGCAACAAGGTCTCACATCTACTGCCTGTGACCAACCATGTCCCAAGAGCACAACGTTCACGGTCTCCTTTCCAGTTGAGACTCCCGCCCCTGGGGTGTTGATAGTGGATGGAAAGATGAGCTCAGTCCCTACAGTGGCCTCAGCCCTGGCTGCCCCTAAGCGCCTAAACAGAGAACAGTAATATTTACATCAGGAGTCCCAAGCTACAGGCCCTGAGAGTAAAATGTTTTATTTAGCAAGAAGGGTGTTTGAAAATTAGGACCTTTCCCATAAAAAATTCAAACTTCCAACTTCTTTTAAAAATACGAAAGTTCAAGAAGCACTGAGGCTGAAGTGCTAAATAAAAAGAGGATCTAAAGAGTCATTTCCTTGAGACTGGGCATCTGCTCTTAGGGACACTGGTGTCTGTGCAACTCCCTATTGTCTTCCACTTGCCTATATTGCCTGCCTGGCACCTGATAGGTTTGAAAGCCCTGCTCCACATAGTCCAACACACTTCCTTATTGCTTTTAAGCATTAACCCTAGATTAAATCCTGCTGCAGACAGAATAACATGAACTCAAGTTGAGAGCACTGAATTGTTGCCCTTTACCACTAACTGTGTGACTGCATGCAAGTGACTCTCCTCTCTCTTCTGGTCTGAAATGGGGATGATCATTCCTTCCCCGTCTTCTTCAGAGTTGCTGTGATGAGTAAAAGGGATAGGGGATGTCAAAGTGCTCTACAGAGAAGGGGTGTCACCATCTAGTAAACAGGATAGCACATTTAAAAAATATTATAAAACAATAACATCCTATATAAATCTTTAAGAATAATACACTGAGAAAGCTTGATTTTCTATTCATGGTTAATGGTACAAAAGAAATTATTAAGCCTAAGACTACATACTTAGGAAATGCAAAGAAAAAAACATATATATATAAAATGATTTCCTAATTTTGAAAACTTGCAAGCATAAATAATATCTAACTTGTCAGACTGCTAAACTTAGAAATGACTAAATTTCCTGAGAACTAAAGATAAGCTTAAGGTCAAATAAGTTCAGTCAAATAACGTTTTCAGGAATAATACATATGACCAAAAGTCTATCTAGGAATGATGATGTAAAAAATGAGCGCAGAGTCTGCAAAGGAAACTAAGACAAATGCTGATATTAAAAAGTATGTAATGAGCTGGGATACCTACTTCCTCCAAAGAGAACATAGCAGAATTTCATAAGTGGTTAACCAGCTTTAAGATTCCAGACAGTCAAGGTTGCTGTGATTATCTGCTACAGAGAAACAGACCTACAGAGTACAAGTAGATTCCGGTAATGGTATCAAAATGCAAAGATAATCTAGAAGTCCTTGAGGTATCATGTCACTACATCCATCATTTAAATCTATGGACCTCAGTATTTGGGATTGAAAATTAATCAAAATCATCCACAGGTCATTGGTCAAGTTTATTTAGTCACCAAGAAAGCTGGCCTAATCAACCAAACATTATGAAAAATGTCTTCTCTGGAAACCTTCACCTTACCAACAAAGGAAACTTTTGAAATTAAACAAAACCAAGAACAGTAACTTATATTCTGCATTCTGCTTAATTTTTCAGATCCCTGTTTAAGGAAGAAAAAGAAAATACAATGAAAGGATATTTTTCCTTCTCTTTTTTTTTTTAAGTAGAACCTTGTGTATTCTTTTGTTTCTGTTGTTTAAAAAAAAATTTGTTCTTATCAAAGTAAAACATGAACATAAGATTCAATTCAAATAGTACAGAAGGATTCATTATGAAAAGCAACAGTCTCATTCCTCACCCCTTCCCATACCCACTCCTACTCAAAGGAAATCACTTTCGGTTGATTTGGGGTTTGGTTAATTCCTGGGGTTTGGCTGATTTCTGGGGATCACCATCACATCATAAAATAATGTACTATAATAACACCACTTCTTTTATAAATCACTTTTTTACATTATCTATTGACTTCCTATTATGATAGATTAGAATTTAGCTCACTTGCATCCCTACCCCACACTCCCATGCGTACAACTGCACACATATGGACACCAACTAGTTATATCACAACTTTGGTTTTTCTATTACTTCTTCATTTTAAATGTCATAAACACAATAGTTACACCTTTGTTTTTTCATCCATCAGTGACAGACCATACCTCTTACCTCACAGGTAAACATACTAACAAGAACAGGGTTTATTCCTTCCCTCTTCTTCCTCTCACTACTACCACTATGTTAGCTTATACCTTCAGAATTTTCTCTTTTGGTCAACATTTACTCCAGTTATGTAAAGAAGAAATTCACTATTATCTATCACAACCTCATTAGAGCCTATAATTATATGTTAATACCTTACTTTTGAAGACTGACTACTATTATGAAAATCTATTTTAATAATATATACATTCTGCTCTTCATATTACAGAAGGACATAAGTCAAATTTCTCAAAGAACAAAATTTTACTCAACTAACGAAGTAGTAGTGGTAAGAGATTAAGACTCCTGCTGCCTTCAACTTTACATTTAAAACTAGAGTACAGTTCTACTATCAGAAAATATTACAGATTTAGGATAACTTAATTGTTTGGAAGGACAGATCACAGACTAGCTGTAGATTAACAAAACTCATCTTTTATCTTAATCTTTCTGTACAGAGTTCCAGGGTCCCTTTACCAAAGATTTCTTTTAATCACTATCTGACAACCTCTGTCACAAGTCTCCCTGTATCTCTTCTGCCTCCATCCCAGTTAACAACATAAAAGTTTATTACCATGCTTAAGGCCACTCATCTGAGCATCATGGCTATACATACAGATATAGCTGCTGATAAAAAAAAGTCCATGGATCTAAATTGGACAGGATTTGGAATTAACAGGATTATAAATTAGAGATGAAAACCCCAAGTGTCGTTTGGCACAGGAAAAAATCAATGTGTATCACATAGTAGTTAAGCAAGTTAAAAGCATAGCTCTAGAGTAAGAATACCTGGTTTGAATGACCCGCTCTGCTACCACCAGACGTGAGCATGTGACCTAAGCCTTTGTACCCTGGGTTCTTCATTTAAGAAATTGAGCTGTTATAAAGGTGAAAAATAATGATATATGTAGGCATTTAGCATGCTGTGTGGTGTATAATAAGAGCTTAACAAATGAAGATTATTAAAATTATTATCGCAATTACGATGTTATTGGCCAGAGAGCCTTGACTGCACTATTTTTTTACATTGGACCTAATTATATCTTCCACTTCTGCACACCTGGAAGTTAAATGAATGTCTTTCCTTTTCAGAAATTTGCCTTTACCTCTAATTGCAGTCACTGCTAATAGGCTTGGTGGGCAAATCCCCAAGCTGGCTCTCCTGGGCTGAGCTCCCTGAGAGATTAACCCCCATACTCTTGAAGGTCCTGGTTTCATGCTATATTCTTCAAATGCTTTCACCATGTCACTTTTCCAGTCAGCCCTGATTTTTTAAGGTGCATTTATTAACCTTACATCTGGAACTAGCTAAGAATGCTAAGTACAATTGTGCTAACCTCCAGAAAGACTGAAGAAATCCTAAGAAAGACTGATTCAGTACAGTACTAACTGGATTGCAATGAAAGTCCATCAAATAGTAGCTACTACTAACAAGTAAAGGAAAAAGATATTTTGGTCTTAGTGCCTAGTTAAACTATTTGGGGCAAAGAAAAGTACATTTCTATGGCAATTTTCAAGATATTAAAAATGAGATAAAAACAAATGAGAAGCATAAAGGAATTTAGCTCATGGACCTAAAATCACCACATGTGAAATATCCAATAAATGTCTACTCTAATCTCAAATAGTAATCTTCCCTTGCAGCCTTTCTCATGTTATTGAACCAAATAGTTCAAGCCTCATCCGTGTTCTATTATAATCCTAAAGACAACTTGATATCTAGAATAGTGCTTATATTAAAAAAAAAAAAATCATTGTAAATCAGGAGGTGATATAAATTGATGTCCGGATTCCCCTCACCCCTTGATTTTATATGCTTAAATTGTCTTTTTTGAAAAAATCCTGAAATGACAAATTTCTCCTTTGGCACCGAGTTTTTTGCTCCACTTTTGATGCCAACATAGTCTCATCATGAAAATAAATTAAAAGTAGGTGGTCTGGTTAGTCTTCACAATGCTACATTTTAATCAGGCAAAGCAGTGAAAAAGATGATTGTCGAATTGCTGGCGTATCTTCAAACAACAGTGCAAGCTGTCCATTTTACTCACAATGAAAAGGCTCTTCAAGAGATTTTGATAAAGGTTTCCCTCCTACTTGCAGTCCACATTTGTAATGTTTATATAAGTGGGGGATATAAATCTTTCTCCAATGAACCCTATGGTTTTTAAAGCAGACTTCTTGTTATAAACTGCCTGTTTCCGTTTTGCCTGCCTAAGCAAGCCAGGCAAAGCCCATTCGCGAGAGACTGGAACTAATTTAATGTGCTCCAGGTTTAAGCCCCCAGCCTCTGTGCCTTTACAGGGAGATTTTACACAGTGGATTACTGCTGACTTTAACAATGATTCATACGATAAGTGGCTTTTGATTTGTTTTTTAATGTCAGAAAATATTCACTGGCAAAAGAAATGTCATCAAAATCATTTTGCTAAAGCAATATCCATAAAGATTGGGGGAAAAAAAGTTCAACCTAAAAAAAAAAGGCAGTCTAATTCTTATTCATGCCAAAGGCCTGTTCACATGAATTTGTAGTTTTACTCAATGCAAAAAAATACAAAGTTGTTTACAGACAGAATTAAGACTGGATGAACTCCAAGATATGATTAGTTGAACTGATATACTTTGCCACAAGACTTGTTCCTATTATTAAAAATACCGAAGCCACAACAGAGATTGACAAAAGCATCATTCTTTGCCCAGCCTCAAAGATACTCTGCGCGCTTTTTACAAAGATGTAAAATTCCTTGAAACCAACACTAATTAAAACAAAAACACATTCACAAAGCTCTGAGTAAGATCCATCTTTTCAAAGTATGTCAGGGGAGGAAAGTTTCCTCTGTTTAACTCAAAGGAAAAGAGCGGCTAAGACATTAATTCAAAAAACAAAACAAAACAAAACAAAACTGAGAAACAAAAGTATATGTCATACTATTATTCTAGATTTCTGCATTTCAGGGGGCTGAACCAGAATATGCCTTTAAAATGCCAAATGTAATAAGATATACTTGTCCCAGTCATCTGTTAGTTTTGCCTATTTTTTTATGTTCCTTTGAAAGGGCCAAGTAAAGTCTTACGTTAGGGGGCAGTATTGTAACATCATGCTAACTCTTGAAACACTCAAGGCCTGACCAAAAGAAGAAAAAGGACCATTATTTTTTTTTAATCTTGTTTTATTATTAGTTTCAAGTATACAATACATGGGTTAGACATTTATATAGTTTATGATACAGCCCCCCCAATTGCTCTTTCTCTCCTCTGGCTCTCCACCTATCCATTACATTACTTTTCATTAAGATTAAAGCATGTTGGCATAATTATCCTAATTTATTACAAAATATTAGTTTTTTTTTTTTTACCTTGATGTCCAACTTGCTTTTTAACTACCTACCTACAATATTAAGATATCTTAAATGGTACAAAAAACAAATGCTTTTTATAAAATATCTACTCAAATATCTGAGACATGCTGATTGCTACTTAGCAGTGGAAGAACTATTTATTGAATGTCATATTTCAAAAGCATGAACACTTCAATATCCAGATGTTCTGTGTTATAAATAAAATATCACATCAGCAGATGGTAGAAAAAAAAAAGAATGAATATTTCATCTTGGTTTAAAATGAAATGAAGAGCTGGTTTGTAAACACAAGTCAAGGTGACCCATGTTAATTGATGTTTATATAAATACATATATATATATATATGATAAGAAAATATTTATGAGTACAAGAATGTATTCGTTTTTCCAGAAATAAACTTTTTCTTTCCATTTGCCTAGGATGGCTATTGGCTGGCCCTCTAGGAAACATGAAAACTGAAACTGTTTGTAGTAAATGCTTGGCTTCCAATGACTTATAATGCTTTGGGAGTTTGTAGAGGGGAAAAAAAAAAAAAGCAAATTCTTGTACAGATCTGAAAAATAAAACCTATAGATACATAATGGGATTTTTTTTTTTTAACCCAAACATAATGGAAATCCATATGGCTTTCTCTAAATTCTGTAAATTTGAGTGGTTGAAACTTAACTCATTAAACAAAACAATAACTAATTACATGACTTTAAAAGAATCAAGCCTCATAGAGTAACAAATGTTTATGCTTATCTTTGTCTTTAATTTCAACTCAACGGTTTGTTTGCTTGCATGTTGTAAGAGTATGGGTGTTATACATTAAACAAAGATTTTCTTTTCCAATCTAATAATTCTTCTGAAAAAGTCAATAGTAAAACTATTCCTTTACAGATATATGAGCTAATATTTTTAAATGTACAAAAAGAGACCCTAGAAAAAGCCAAAGCATTGTTGAGACATCACGAGAAGCCAATTAGAATTCAATCATGTTTAAATGCTGCAAATTTTAAATTTCATTACTTTGAGTTTTGTTATAGTTTACTTTTTGTCTACCTCTCCATTTGTTTAAGATGCTTTAAAGTTAGAGATGCTTTAAAGTTAAGATGCTTTAAAGTTCGGTTTTATGTTGTGTGAGTGAGTAAATGAGTGTGTGTGTGTGCGTGTGCGTGTGTGATACTACAAGACTATACCACGTATGCATCTTGGAGAATGTAGTCTGCCCTGATGCCTTTTCATCAGGGTCTTCTCGATTGTTGTCATAGTTTCCTTTTCATGACCTAACAGAAAAACTAGACCTATAATTACCACCAAATTTCCCTCAAATTGAGCTAAACAATGTACATTTGCGTTGTCAGTTGGGACATAATTCTTTATAATTATTATACAAAAGAGCCCAGAGACAGTTGCAACAAAGTAATTGGCTAATGAAAGAGCACCAGGTATGCATTTCCTTGAAACATCTGTTTGAAACTCTGGGTCTTTTGAAGAGTATGTAAAGTGGTCGATCTTCTAATTAGTTTCTCACTAGCCAAAATAGCTCTGACAAAGTTGTTTTAACTATTACGCAGGGGCCAAGGTTCTTCTGTAGCAAAGATGCTGTAGGCATTCAGTTCTTCCAAAAGCAAGCATTATTTCCCCTCTAAATGCTGGCATTTGTGACGGATGGGGGCAGCATTTATCTTTTAATAATAACATATCTTTTCTTATTATTTAAGATATTTCTCTGTCACCTGCAGTCAAAGAGCATCCTTACAAACCACATAAATGTTTATTTACTTTCCTGCCTCCCTTCCTTGTTTACATACCTGATGAATGAGTAAGAGGCTGACCCAGAAATAACCCGGTATGAGCTTTAGGTCCTGAAGTATAATAAGAAATATATTTGTACTTTGTCTCAGGTCCCTGGTTCAGAGTTCCTAAACTCCTTGGAATTTCTTGAGCGATAAGAGTGTTTTTATTATTCACAATAAGCCCTTTTTGATGATCACACCTTAGTTTATGCTAAAGAGGTAGCTTAGGGCGGGGTCCCTAGGTAGCCTCAGGATGGGAATGGTCATCAGAAAGACCAAGTGATTAAAGGGTTGGAACTTTCTACCCCATTCACAGTCCTATATATAGAGAAAGTGGGGGCTGAAGACTGAACTCTATAGAAACTCTTGAACAAGGAGATCTGATAGACTTCCAGACTAGTGAATACATTAACTTACTGGGAGGGTGATGCACCAGAGACAGAAGCTCCATGTCCCATCAACCCCCAAACTTTGCCCTATTCTTCTCTTCCACTTGGCTGTTCTTGAGTTGTATCCTTTATAAAAAAACTGGTAAATGTAAATAGAGTGTTTTCCTGAGTTCTTTAAGCCATTCTAGCAAATCATTGAACTTGAGAAGTAGGTCATGGAAACCTCTGATTTACAGCTGGTCAGTCAGAAGTACTGGTGGCCCAGAACTTGCAACTGGTATCTGAAGTGAGGGCAGTCTTATGGGACTGAGCCTTTTTAACTTGGGAAATCTAACACTAACTCTAGTAGATAGTGTCAGAATTTAATTGAATTACTGGATACTCACTTTGTGTGTAAAGAACTGGAGAACTGATTAGTGTGAGAAAACATCCCCGGTTATATTTCCAGAATATGTATGGATGGGTTAAATCTCTCATATGACCAATGACAGGATTTCTAAGTGTATTATCAATTTGGGCTGCCATAACAAAATACCATAGACTGGATTGCTTAAACAACAGAAATTTATTTTCTCACAGTTCTGAAGGCTGAAAGTCCATCAAAGTGCCAGCATTAATGGGTTTTGGTGAGGGCTCTCTTTCTGGCTTGTAGATGGTCACCTTCTCACTGTATTCTCACATGGCAGAGAGAAAGAGAGCAAACTCTCTGGTGTCTGTACTTATAAGGACACTAATCCCATCCTGAGGGTCCCACCCTCATAACCTCATCTAAAGCTAATTATCTCACAAAAACCCTATCTCTAAATATCATCACATTGAGAGTAAGAGGGCTTCAACATATGAATTTTGGAGGGAACACAATTCAGTCCATAGCTCTGAAATTGTTGGCCAAAATCAGAAATACAGCTTGTAGTCATGTAACAATACTCCTTTCTATGAGTGGATGACTACTCTGCATCTGGACACTCCAAACTAGAATATAAGAAACTGAGTCAACTCCAGAGTCACTGTAATAGAGGTTTATCCTAACTCCTATCTAAGCAACTTTTCCTGCTCCTCTTCCCACACTTCCACCTCCAAACTCACCGTCAACAAAAAACTTACTGTAGGATGTAAGAAATATTATGAATGTGACTGTCTGAAAATGTTGAACTGTTAAGATGGATTACGAATGAAAAAAATTACTACAGCATCCTGATATAATCAGATTTGGAAGCAAAATAAGCGCTGTAACTAATAATGGTTTTTTCTCTACTTAAGGTGAAAGCTATAATCGGTTTCTGGAAAAAAGTTGGGACTTTTTGTCTGGAAAGTCAGGAGCTAGGATAAGCACTCTGCTAATAACTGAAAGAAGTTTTCTTCCATGAAGTAGAGTCTCTGGTTTTAGCAAAAAGTGTTCAGATCAAATCCTATATATTTAATGTTGAAGTATAAATGTAGATAAAAGTATATTGTTTTAAGGGCATAAATTTAATCTGTGTAACTTCTAATAGACTCAGTCTCATCACACACACACACACACACACACACTCAATGAATACAGTTCAGTCATTCACCTCTATGCATCCGAGACATATAAATCCATCTCGGAATCAAAAATTAAAAATTTTAGTAAAATCTGAGTATTTGCTGGAAAATACAGTTAATATTATCATTTACAAAAAATAGGAATATAGATCTTAAAAAGAGAAAGTATGGTCAAATATTCTCTTTAGTTTGTACTTGACTCTAGTGAGATCAGGAAGGTATAATTGAAGATTTATAAGTAAAATTTTCAATTTTAGAAAGATCAAAATATTCACAGTTAGGATAGAAGATTAAACATATACATCTAAATATGCTACCTCCCAAAACCCTAGTAAAATTACCAAAAAAAAGAAAATAGAAAAATATTTGTTTTTTAATAAATAAACTCACAAGTAGAAAGAAAACTAGAGAGGAAACAACAGCAACAAAATTTTGGAAGCTTGAAAGTCAAAGTATACATGTTAAAGGACTTGGGAGAACCAAGAAAGCCAAATCCTAACCAGTGGAAGGGCTGAAAAGGAAACCTATTTATACCACAGAGTTCACAAGAGGCTCAGGAAATGGCAACAAGAGGCTCCTCAGAAGTTGGCGGGGAACTGACATACATTAATAATAACTGGGATGAAATTGAGAAACACTTCACATCACTTGGCAAGAGCCTTCCCTTACCTTGGCAGCACCAGGTTTATTCTCTGGACAAAGTAAAACAAAGAATTTTGGTCTAGGGATTACCTGGTAAAGATATGAGAATTAAATGAACCTTTATAAAAAGCTGGATGCTGACACTACCCACCTGCTGTGGTCTGAATGTTTGTGTCCCCATACCCCAAATTCATATGTTGAAATCTTAACCTCCAAAGATACAGGAAGGGGGGCCTTTGGGTGTTGCTTAAGTCATAAGAGTGTAGCCCTCGTGAATGGAGTTAGTGCTCCAGAGAGATCCCTAGCCCTTTTCACTATACAAAGATACAGCAAGAAGCCACTGGCTATGAACCAGGAAGAGGGCCTTTACCAGAATGTAACCTTGCTGGCACCTTGATCTTGAACTTCCCAGCCTCCAGGAGTGTGAGAATTAAATTTCTGTTTGTTTATAAGTTACCCAGCCTGTGGCATTTTGATATAGCAGTTTGAATGGACTAAGACATCACCGTTTCTTCAACATGGCTCTCAGAAAATACATCCAGAAAATCTCTCTTCTATTCCATGCAGAAAATTAAAAGGGTACTCTTTGGGGGAAATACTTCTAGCTCAAAAGAAAACACCTAATGCTGATTCTGATGGTTTAACATCAAACATCATCTGATCACCTATAGTAAACATCAAACCCACAAGCCTATCATAATAGGTAGGCTTATCCAATAAGCTTTTTAGACATCTACTCTTAATCCTTACACAGGGGTCCCCAACCCTGGGACCGCAGACTGGTACCGGTCCGTGGTCAGTTAGGAACCAGGCCGCACCTCAGGTGGTGAACAGCAGGCGAGTGAGCAAAGCTTCATCCGTATTTGCAGCCACTTCCCAGTGCTAGCATCACCACCTCGACTCCACCTCAGATCATCGGGCATTAGATTCTCATAGCAGCATCAATCCCTCATGCCAAAAAGATTGAGGACTGCTGCCTTACAACCAGCATTACCCAACATCCAAAGAAAGCTTCTAACATAGAAGATGGAGTAGATATTGTATAGTAGATATCTATCATAGATATTGTATCCATTAAACAAGAACAAAATGCTATTTAAAAAATAATATACAGAGTACATACGTGCACACATACAAACACAAAGAACCCTTGAAATTAAGAATGTGATAGCAAAAATAAAAAACTCAATAAAAAGCTTAGCAGACAAAGTTGAAAATACTTCCCAGAAGAAGAGCAAAAAAAGAAAACAAATAAAAGAAATGGAAAACAGGAATGAAAGATTGAAAAATTAGAAGAACAATTAATGGTTAATTCTTCTCTGAATATAAAAATGTCCACTTAACTATTACTTCCTCCATCAAAAATAATTTATAATGGACATAATTTCACTATATGGCCTTTGCTTCATTCATTTTGGATACATGCCCTTACTATGTACTCAACTAATAAGCTTTCAGGGAATGTCTACTATTGTCAGACACTGTGTTAAGACTAGGAAAAAGTTAAGACGTGGTCTCTGACCTTGACAAACTACACACCAAGGAAGTGACAGACCAGTGTTCATAGACTGTTTTGCAAGTGACTTTAAAATCTACTCCATTTTTTAAAAAATACAAAATTGGAAATAGCTGATGATGCATTTTGACTGTAGTTTATGCACACACAAAAATGGGGAATTCCAATCAGCAATGCTTACTCAAAGAAAAGACCAGCACTTCAGTAAAAAATTCTCTTTTTTTAAGCTGCTTTTTAAAATTAACCAATCATCTTCTGGACCTGATCACTGTGTATAAAGCTTGAACAATAGTTTTAATTTCAGAAAGTAGGTTCACTCATTCTCATTTAACTCTTGTTGTTTTTTAATATGTTGAGTTGAACCCTTTCATGATAGCACTGAGTAGATTCTACTTGAATCTAATGCTTAAGATTCTCCTCTCCAAACTGTAAGCAGCTAGAACAGGTGGGTGGGGGTGGGGAAAACACCAAGCTAAAGTAGTGATACTAAGGGGCTGCATGGGAGGTTGTCACAAGGGTATGACTGGAAAGATTTGTTTAGGCCAATAGTTCTCAAACTGTGGTCAGGGGGCCCTGGGGAACCTTTACAGGGGGTCTACAAGGTCAAAATTATTTTCATAATAATACTAAGACTTTTTTCACTCTCATTCTCTGAGGAGCACACAGTGAAGTTTTCCAGAAGCTATGAAACATGCGATATGACAACAGATTGAATGCAGAGCAGATAGGAGAATCCAGCTGTCTTCTATTAAGCCAGACATTTTAAAGGATTTGCAAAATGCAAAGCAATGCCCTTCTTTCTACTAAATATTTGTTTTGAAAAATATAGCTATTTTCCATGAAAAGTATATTGTTTATATTAACATGCAATGGATTATTGTTATTTTCAGTGAATTAATAAGGTGTTTTTAATTTCTTAGTTTTATTTTCTAAGATGGTTAACATCAATAGATATAACCTTCATAAACAAAAGCTCTTCAGAGTCTATAGTAATGGTCAAGAATGTAAAGATATGACCCCAAAAATTTGAGATCCACTGATTTAAACTATACACTAAAAGATTAAAAATGCCAAGTAAGGAGCCTGAATTTTAGGCTTAACAAGGCTATTTTCTACTTTCTAGTTTACTTCACCTTAATTTTCCTTCCCTTCTTCGGTTGCCATATAATATTAGATGGGTGGTATCCTAGCAAGTTAAGTTCCCTCCTGTTGAATTTTAAATTACTCAGGCATGGCATTTCTGTTCCTTTCTGCTGAGAAAAATAAACTCCAGAGCTTAACAGAATTCCCTATTGGGAAAAGGGAAAACGTTCTCCTCCTCTCTAAACCAAATGCTCCTTCCCTTTCCCAAAGTTGGTAAAGTTAACTACACATTATAGCTTAAAAAGGACCAGGACGAAATGTGGGAATTATGTTTAGGTTGGCGTCTTCAGTGCACCTAAGTTGACATGACCATGATGAAACACTGTCAGCAAGTATTTGCCCATCTTACTTCCCAAATCAACAATAAACAGAGTCCAGGACAGGCAGGAGAGAGTATCAAAATCAAAAGAAAGAAAAAAGGTATTTGCATATGAACAGAGAACAGTACAATCAAGTATTAAAGAGATGGTGATTGTTTGTGTCTGCGTGTGTGTTTGTGCACATGCATGTGTGTGTGTGTGTGTGCGTGTGTGTGTGTGTGTGTTAGGGTGGAGGGGGAAGAGGTAAGGAATTATGGACAAATGATTAATATTCATTAAGGTACAATGAGAACTATCATATTAGACATGGAATTTTAGGTGTTTTTATACAATTGCTACATGGGATCATTTGTTCTTTTGAAATGATGGCAGTTTTTAAAAGGAAACCAATTGAACCATTCAAATTCTGCTTCCAAAGTCAACCTTAAAGCATTTGCAATGATGATATCAATAATTTTTGAACCAGCACATTCTGCTCTATCTTATTTACAAATATAGTGGATTTTTACAGCCAAAGAAAATATTCAGCTTGTATGTCTCAGTACAGCTGTTCCAATTATTAAAATATTGAAATGCTTCTGTAATAATGATAAATGAAGGGTGTATAAACACATATGGTACACATAAATACTTTCTAGCAATGATGATTATACTAGAATTATTCCATGGGCTTAGAGCAAAAAGCATTACCTTTTTAAAATATTTATTGTCTAACAGCAAACCAATTGTATATAGGATTTTAGAAATAATTATAAAGACAGAACTCAAGATCACTATCTTTTTAAATTTTATTGCTGCAGGTGTACGGAAAAAAATTCCTCTTGGAGATGCACAGTGCCAAAACAAAAACCTTCTTTGAAATAGAATAACAAAACGCCTCTGACTTAATTCATTTCTCTTCAGGGACCTGATACAAAGAGGCGGCGGGGGGCGGGGGAGGGGTGCAAAATCAAAACCAGAGTAAGTGAGGCCTCCAAAGCCTACCTGGCTTCAGTCAGGCTCTATAAAAAATCTCCTTTGTTCAACTCTTAAGTGTTTATACACAAAAACTTCACCCCAGTTTCATCTAAAAGAATATTCAAGAATTAGATGTACAAGCAAATAACATAACACGTAAGAGTACTGACAGAATTCTGCTTCAAAGAGTTCTTAAAATATTTACATTCATCCAACTAAAAATGCCATATATATTTTCTCAATGCTCAACATAATTTTAAGACATACTAAGATCAAAATACCAAATAATAATGATTACTACCATCACCACCAGAGCCTATGTATACTTTAAAATCTGCCCCCTATCTTCATCATCACACCTCTCTGAACTCATCGCCCCTGACACTCACACCGCAGCAGAGGCCTCCTACCTGCCTCGGGGGGTTTTGAACTTCCTGCTGCCCCTGCCTAGAACAATCTCTCCCTAGATGGCCGCATGGCTCAATTCCTCTCTTCATTCAGGTCTCCACTCAACTGTCACTTCTTCAGAATTACCCAACCCTAACCACAAGGTATATGATAGCTTCCCCAACTCCCATGGCTTATTAAGTCCATGAACCAAGTTTATTTTTCATCATAGTACTTAACACCAATAGTGATACTCATATTACTTAACCTGTACCCCTTTTAGAAAAAAAAAAATGCAGCTCGCTGCCAGTGTTCATTTAACATCACGTGTAGGAATGCTATGTTTTCTCAGATTTGATATTTTCAGCGATCAAGAATTACTATATTTTGTAGATAGAAATACCACTACTAAAAACTTCTAGAATCCTTTAAATAGAATGATGTCATTTGTTTCCAAAGACTATTTATATACTGTAGTGTTGAGAAAATAATAATAAAAGTGAGATATTTCATGGCAAACTTGGGGGTAAGATTAGGACTGTAATCCACGAGTTATCTTAGGATAAATACTACAGCCACGAGGGCTGCCACCAAGTCTTCTCAAGGCAAACGGGAAAAGGGTTAAGAGCCAGTAAAGCAAAGGCACCAATCAATGTAACTGATGCTATAGGCAACCAGATGAGCTTAAGGTCATTATTGTACGTGCTTTATATATTTGTTTACTATCTGTTTCCTTAAGTAGAACATATATTCTGTCAGGGAAGGGAATCTGTATGTTCACTGCTCCGGTCCTACCACATGCAACATGACTATTAGTCACATAGTTGGCACTCAATAATTATTTATTGAAATAAGTAATTGAGAACTTTATGTTTGTTTATGTGTTAATATAGTCTAACAATTTACCAGAAATGCAAAAAATATGCTTATATGTAATATTGCCAGGTATTGAGTTATTCAAAGATCATATAAATTATATACACATGCACAATTTTACAACATTAGATACAAGGAAATTTTACAATTTTACAATTTTACAGCATTAGATACAAGAAAATTTTACAATTTTACAATTTTACAGCATTAGATACAAGAAAACAGTTAATATAACTAACCATAACTCAACATCTTTGATGATTCAGAGGTCAATTACAAGGCTTCACTTACATAACAAGAGTCCCAAAGACTCCATCCAGTTCTGACTAGTTCTACTATTGAGGGTCAAGGGGAGGCAAATCTAAGAAAAATAAATATGCCTTACTGAAATAAAAAATTTGAAACTCTAATTTAAATTACATGCAGGGATATTTAAAATGCTATCTTCTCTTTGCTTTCAAAAAGTGAAACAAATTTCCCATGCAGGAAGTGGTAGAAATGAATCTCAGCTGTATAATGATGTTTTTTAATCACAGAAAAGAACTAGTTTTGATCAAGCACTGGAAAATAGGAGGTAACAGTAGTACTAGTAACAGCAGTAACTGAAATGGTCAAATCTATCTTCCGAGCATCCATGACTTGGCAGGCACTGTGTCTAATGCAGTGTATACATTATTTCTAATGCCCAGAACCACCCGAAAGCTACCCCAATTACACGACTGATGAGAAGGGGGCTTAAAAAGATCAAACAACTCTCTTGGAGACTTGAGAGCAAGGTAATATTGATCATTATAGAATCTCACGGAAAGAAGAAAAGAAAATATTATCACTATTTGATCGATAAAGAAACTACAAGAAAGGATTTAAATACTGAAGGTCAGGTTTCTTGACTCCCATTCACAGGAGTCTGTCTATTGAGACTAAATTATCCAGTACATTCTTAATTTCGCCAAGATCTCGTTTCGTAACAAAAATTGTAAATTAAATTAAAACCCCACTGAATCCAAATCATAAATTAAAAAAATCTTGCTAGTAACTATTTATTTTTGACAACACCACCACAGTTAGAATGTTTATGCCTTCCATCTGTAACTCCTTCTCCACTGGTGATTTAGAATATAAATTCCCATCTAATCGATATTGTCTAGATTTTGGATACAATTTTAAGAATATGATTGTATTAATTGCTTGCTTACCTTTTTACTTATAATATGAACTTCAAGTTAAGACTATTATACTAGAAAAGAAAAATTAATTTGAGCTTAAAATGGCATTGCCAGGACACAAATTAGGAGAAGGGAGAACAAGATTAATATTGCTGGAAAATGGGGATTGGGAGCTGAGGAATAGAGAAAACCCAGCAGCTCTGCTGGGGCTGGTGGTATTTCCAGTCCTAGAATACTACCAACACCATGCAAGGCTATGAGAAGAGGCAGCAGAGGAACAAAACAAAAAAAAAACTATGTTTAGCAACACATGGGACTGATTCTGTTCATGACGTCTCTTTGTTCCTGGTACCTGACATTACTTTGAAAGAGTCAAATTTCAGTATCGCCAAGTTTCTTGACCACGTTGTTTTCCCATTAAGCTTATTACTAAAACAGCTTTTCACAACATCAGTTAACACTTTGGAAATCTGTTCCTATATAACCATCTTATCTGGATTATGTCTTTTCCCCCCATTTTGTTTCTTTAACACAAGAAAAACAGTACAAATTTTAATCATGTTCTAAAACAGCAAGAGAAGCAGCAATGACTCAATGAGTTAAGAAGAGAATAAAAATCTTGGTGTTGAAACGCAGAATCTTGATTATGTCACCAACACAGTATTACACATTTATGTTCTCCAACATTCTCCTCAAAGCTTTGATAAAAAAAAATTATTTTTAAATGACTGCAAAGCATACCAATGAGTAGCTGCCAAAAAGGTTAATTGTTATTTTTATCCATGAACAGTGGATATCTGTCTATGATAAATTTTTAAAATATTAAGTGATAAACATTTGCTAATATCTTGAACTTACTTTTTTATTTGAAGTTTTTATTTGGTTCAATAATTTATTGAGATAACTACTTTAATGACAGTTCTGGAGGAAAAAAAAGACTTGGAATTTCAACACAAATTAAATGCATTAAAATTAGGAGAGCTTTTCCAAATAGCATTTTTTTTCCTCTATAATATTGATTCCAAATGACTTGCTTGGTACGATAAGTCAGTACTAGTTCTGGTTACTATATTTAATCATGATTTCAGAGATATGTCAAAACATCAAAGGGATATCATCGCAAGTACAATAATATGCTGGAAGAAAAGAACTGGTTCCAAAAAGCTTAAAGCCCTAATTTGTATTGTGTCTTATTTAATTATTGTTATCTTTGAAAGGTAATACAATTTCAGCTTTATGCATTTAATTTTGGACCCAGATATTTGTAGACATGGGCAGTAGCAGACTCTACAGAAATGTATTTGTAGTACCTCAAAGGAAATTTTGTTTTTTCTCCCCAAAAGTGCATGTACTGGTGACCAGATGTGGAGGCCATATGGCACATGAACAAGAGAGCCTCGGGACAATAGGCATGAAGCTAACAAGCCCAACGGGCAGGAACAGCCACTCTGAAATGATGGACAAATGTTTAGTTCTGTTGACTTTCTGGAAAAAAAAGAAGTGTGTGTGTGTGTGTGTGTGTGTGTGTGTGTGTGTGTGTAGATATTTGATTTATATATATATAAATCACTTTATTTTCAAACCTAGAAATACAGCTTGGCCAGTTATTTTCTCCAACTCTTTATTGTTTTGGCTGAAAAGGAAATTTATCCATGTGCAGTTTATTACTTGGTCCGAATTCTGTCCTTTTCACATACAATTCATGTTGAAGTTAAAAGAAAGAAAACTGAATAAGGAACAGATAGTAAGACTGCTTTAACTTGCAAACAGATAATTTTTTTTTGCTATAACTCCCAAAGAACTATTACAGCTAATCAGTCACTAAGACTGTTTCTAAATTATCTCTTGAATTTAATCCTTCCCTCCCCAAGCCTCAGCTCTTTCTCCACAAATGTGCATCTTACACTCAAACTCTGCCGTGCTAAAAGATCCTGCAGCATCCATACACTCTCCGAATTCTGTTTTTGAATATGCAGCTCTCACTACTTTGAGTGCCTTTCCCATCCTTCCCTAACTGGTAAATTCCCTTTTATCCTTTAAAACATAGTTTAAGTATCAACTACTGATGAAATCTTGTTTGGCTTGTTCAGACAAAATTATGTCTTTTTTAAATGCCTTTTTAATGAACCACTCCAAATAAACCCACCAATACATTTCTATTCTAAGGAGAAAGGAATAAAGATAATACTGATGGCAGCTGACACTTATAGAGGGCTCTATTTATGCCAGATACAATGTTAAGTACTTTATGCAAATTATCTCATGGAAAGTTATATACTTAATATATAAATTTGTACTCTTACAAATGTACAAAAGATAATACATTTGCATTAGAGACTTTACAGAAACAAGAAAATAAAAATCACTCAATCCAACTGAGGTAGACTAAAGATGGTTGGTCACAAATTCTTTTGTTCTTCTCCACTTGAGAAGGGGAGTCTAATGTTTTCCCCTCGATTCTGGGCTGGTCAATAGACGTGATATTCTGGGACTTCAGAAGCTACGTTATAAGAATAAGAAGTCTTGCAGCTTCCACCAGTTCCCCCGAGCCTTCCCATAAGACGTCTGACTACCCTGAGACTGCCATGCTGAAGAGGCCATGGGTAGGCACTGCAAATGAGCCCATCCTTCCAGTTATTCCCTGAAGCCTTCTTGGGTCCTCTAGATTTGCTCCTCTACCAGCTGAATACCACCAAGTCACCAACTAGCTACCATGTGGAGCTGAAGAATTGCTCAGCTGAGTTCAGCTTGAATCCTGCCACACAAAATTATGAGCTATAATAAAAATGCTTGCTTTAGGCCAGTAAATTTTATGGTAATTTGCTGTGTAGCAATGGATAATTGGAAAACTCACTACTCATTAAAAACTATGGTAATCATTTTCATATATTTTTCTATTATTTCTTCTAATTTTGTCTATGTACTTAATTAACTTCCCTCTACTTTTTTCTTTCCTTTTTTGTTATTTGACAGAGGTGGGTTCATACTATACGTGCAGTTTTGTTTTTCATATCCATATGTGTAACCTCTTTTTCCATTAATATTAACACTATTAACATTTCCTCACCTCACTAAAAATATTTATTAATAACTTAATTTTTAATTACTACGTTCTGCATTCCATCATTCTCCTATTGTGGAACACCTATGTTACTTCTAATTTTTCGTTATTATAAATAAAATTGTAATGAACATCTTTCAAAGTAAATCATACCAGCATCTCTGATTATGTCCTTAAGATTAATCACTAGAAGTGAAATTACCAGGAAAGATATAAGCTTT
The DNA here is from genome assembly GCF_902729225.1 of Pteropus medius. Taxonomy (NCBI): domain Eukaryota; kingdom Metazoa; phylum Chordata; class Mammalia; order Chiroptera; family Pteropodidae; genus Pteropus; species Pteropus medius. The sequence continues at coordinate 8,378,082 of NW_024351730.1, forward strand.
TTCAAGGTCTCATCATATGTTGCCAAAGTGCTTTGACAAATTCACTCTCCCAATAGTACTGATTCTTGATGACCATACCATTGAGCTCTACCAAACATGAAATTATTATTTGTTAATCTTTGCTAATTTGAAGTGGTAAATTTCTTCACAGTGTATTTTGACTCTACATTTTTTATTACTAGGAAAATTGGACATTTTTTTCATATGGTATTGGCCACTGTTATTTCTTCATCTGTAAAATGGCTAGCTACATTTTTTTTTACCTTTTTTTTCTGTTGAACAATTATGTTTTTCTCATCTATATGAATGGATTTTTTACATGACATGTATATCGATTTTTGTCTTTATGACAATACTTTTTCTATTTTGTTCGCCTTTTAAAAGGGGTTTTGATTCATTAATAGCCAATATAAAATGTTAAAAGGTAATAATGATGACTAAATTTATTGTGTTTTCTATATGACTGGCAAAGGACAAGTAATTTATGTAAATTTTTTGTATTCTGAAGACAATGAGTTTGCTGTTATTGTTAAACCCGCCAATTTATAGATGAGAAAACTGAGGCTTAATAAGATAAATAATTTTCCACAAGATCACTTAGTAAGGTTAGGGGCAAAATTCAGATCCAGGACCATCTGATTTTAAAGTCTTTTCCCTTAACCACTAACCTATAGTTTCCATAGCTGGTGAATTCCCTTTTGTGATTAATTCCATTGCTTTTATGTTTGTAATGTTCTTCCCTATTCCATGACAAACTATATGCTTACCAGTATTTTATAGTAGCTTTCTTTTGGTTTGGGTTTTTAATTTACCCGTTTAAAAGAGCAATAATCAGTCCCTACCAATTGTTCTTGTCCATTTATTAAATAGTCTTCCTTTTCTCACTGCTTTGTGGCACTGCCTTTATTAAATACACTAAACTCATTAAATTACTAAAATATCTGTTTCTGAACTATTTTGCAACAGTACTACATTATTAGTAATTATTGTTTATGAGAAAGGTGGTGGTTATTGCTAAATTAAAAGGGTAAATAGTAAAACCAAAACTAAAAAAATACTAAAAATATTGATAAATATTATTGATATAATTGGTATAATGAAATATACCAATATAAATTTTTAAATAAAGAGATTTTTTTAAAAGTTCATTAATGAACTATTAAGCAAATAGTTCATTAAGTTGATTATACTGCCCCCTCAAAACTACCAATAAAATTTGTCTGTGTGCACAATGTTTAGAAAGAAAACCAAGGTTTTATCTAGAAAGAAAATCTATAGACACAAGCTATCCATAACAAGGATTTGCTGTAGAAGGGATTCTTCAAAGATGATTGCTAAACTTAACTCCCAACAATGAGAATCTACAGTTGGTACACCCAAACAGGGCTGAGATTTCTGAAGTAAATACAAACAATACAAAGTCTTTGCAAGAACTCAAAAACTATGTTTGTTATCTGGGTCAAACCTCACTGCACTAGAACATCCAGCCTTTGGAGCTCACACCAGGGAGCCTAAACCTTCTATCCCTACATGTATTACTCATCATTCATGTGTGGCTGAAAAGTGATAAATAAAATGAGTCTGATGTACTAAAGGGACTTGCTCCTTGAAAAAAATCCAAGGAGTATTATTTATTCATAAAGCAAAATCAAACAAACTTTCTGCAAAAAAAAAAAAAACACAAAAATTATGAGCCTAAATTTATATTTCCTGATAAACTGATGTATAGAAGATTTTCTTATAAATAGGCAGAGCTGTACTCTCCATACTAGATATGTAGCTTGACAATGACATTAACTTAACTTCTTTTTTTAAAACAAGCTTTTCAAGGTAGTGTAGTATAATTATTGAGAACACAGATTTTGTGGTCAGGCAGAGCCAGGATAGAACCCAGGCTCCATCACTTATATGTAACCTTAGGCAGACATTTAACTTCTCTAAGTTTCTGTCTCCTCATCTGTACAACAGTTCCCAGAATTCTAAGGTTTGAATATGACAGTGCATGCAAAGCACTTCAGCCTGGTTCCTGGCACTTAGCAAGAGCTCAATGGTAGTGGATGAAGTGGTAGTGAGGGTCTATTAATTACCTTACAACTTCAGTATAAATATCTTGTAAAAACATCAGAAAGATTTCACAAAGTGAAAGGAGAAACTGGGAGTGGTTTGGCAAAAGAAAGATGACAAGTGTTTGGGGCAAGATTTGTCCATTTGACAAGATTAGACCAAGTCGTAGGTATGATCAGTTGCACTCTCCTCCTCTATGATCCTTTCACAATGAAAAGGGAAATTTTAAGTCAAATTAGTGTTCTGAAAGCAGGTTTGGCTATGACCCATGATCCTCTCACCTATGCATAAAAACATAAACATGTGTAGTCACTTAATTTTCTGTTGCTTCAACCATAAATTACCTCTCTTATACAAGATTTTTGTTTGTTTCTTGTTTTTTTGTTGTTTGTTTTTGTTTATTTATGGTGACATTGGTTAATGAAATCCAGCAGGTTTCAGGTATATATTTAACAGTAAGGCAAATATATATATATATATATATATATATATATATATATATATATATATATATATATATATATTTACATTATGGGTTCATCTACCATAGTTAGATTTCTTTCTGTCACCACATATTTGACCCCTTTTACCCCATCTACCTCCCTCTTCTCACCTCCCCCCTACCCTCTGGTAACCACTAGTCTATAGTCCATGTCCATGAGTCTCTGTTTATCCTGTTCATTTGTTGCTTTTAGGTTTATATCCCACATATAAGTGATATAATGTGATTTTCAACTTTTTTCTTACACAGGTTTGGTGAAGATTAAGATAAGACCAGATGAAAATGTCTCACAAACTGTAAAGAACTACACATTCATTGAACCAATGTGTACTGTGTGCTTCTTATATACCAGGCATATTCCCAATGAAAGGAAGCATGGATAAGTAAGTTATAAGATGCTGGTCTGTCAGTATCAGAGTAGTTGTAGGAGAAGGAGATCGATGCAAGTAACTATGAGCCACGCTACAACTGATATGTATTATGGATGCATGTGTAAGGGGCTATGGCACAGTAAAAAAACAGAAACCAGTTATGTGTTGAGACATATACCTTTTATCAACTGAAAATTAGTCTTTTTAAAAAAACCCTTCTTAACATATAATAGAGGGCTTCATACCCAAAGATGCTCAAAATTTGTGTTGACTGCAGTCCTTATTAACTATCTATTGCTTGTCTTTACTCACTATATGTCATAAGCTCCACAGTAGCAGAGACTTTGTTTTTCTTGTTTACTAATGCAGCTTCAGTGACAAAGAATGGTGTCTAGTACCCAGTAGGTGCTTAATAAATATCTGTTGGTTGGATGGATGGATTTTATGTCTGGCTACATAAGAAATCATTTCCATTTGGAAGTCATTTCATTAACACTCCTACAAAAAATGAAATGTCTTTGCTTCTAAACTTTGGTCTATTTTCCTTTTTCTTTTTCTTTTTCTTTTTTTTTTACTCTATTCTTTTGTCATACTAAGCAGAAATACACTGAATTAATCCTTTTTCCAATCAATATATGAATTATTCAGAAGGAGAATTTAAATCAGGTGAGTGTATTAGAAACTATTCTGGTCAATAGAGAGAAGAGTGTTGATGACATATGCCTTGATTAGTAGTATATTTATGATATTTAAATAAGCAGCTTTCCTCTAGAGAGTTGTGTTTATAAGATTATTATTAATATGCCTTTTTATTAGTTTTTATTTAGATTATGGTCTTTAAAAATCTCTACAAGAGCAAAAGAAAACATCCACTAAACAAGTTACCTAAAAAGAAATAAATTAACTAAAGATATTACATATCTATTCAAGTTTCATGTAATTAACTTCCTTCTACTCCCAAAACACCTCGATGTATTTTACTGTATACATTTCATAATGTTTTTATATTTTATAATGTTTTTCCTACTAAAACTAAAGTTAAAGGATATAAAGTAAAAAAGTATGGGTATCATGTGTTTGACAAGATAAATTCTATATATTTTCAGTAAGAATTAATAACCAGAAATACCAAACCTTAAATTTTTCAATTTAATTTCCTCATTTTTTTCTATTTAAAAATTACAAATCCAAAATTTTGCAGGGGAAAAAAACTTTGAACAGTTACTAATATATCAAAACAGCAACACTAAACAAAACAAACTCACCAGAAAAAGATTATACATGGACTAAGTAAAAAGAGGAATCTTTTGTACTCTTTTGTCAAACCACAGTAAAGATATTTTTAATCGCATAAGTGAATAATAATAGAAAATGCTTCACGTGGTAGGGTGGTAACCAATCAATTTTCAACACATATTTTCCACTGGAATAAGCTTTTTGGCAATTCCGTTTTGCTCATTTGCTACTTTTTTTTAAAGAACTCATAATCAGGAGATTAAAAAAATTAAGATGTGTTCCTACATACTATGTTAAGGAAGACTCCTATTAAAAACATTTGGTATAACAATATTTAATTGCTCAGCTGTGGACTTTTTTCTGCACAGATATGACATGACAAATTACTCTAGAAGTATTTCCATAATATTTGTAAAATGACAAAACTACCCTGCAAGATATAAGCTAGTACTGCCTCTACTGGAAAACAATGAGTAAGGAAAGTACTGAAGAGTGCCATATAACACTCTTCCTAAAGAATGTGTGTCTTCATGAAATTTGGATCATTCTAGAGAAAAAGAGACAAACAGATTGAACAGCTTCTATTTTGCACCATTTCACTTCTGCTTTGGATCTCTTAACTCAAAAGTAAAAATGGGAGTAAGGCGGGGGTGTGGGGGGTGGATACCAAAGCACAGACATTCATCAAGGTGCTCAGGTAAACCAGGCTTGGCTCACAATGTCCCTCAAGAGAAGGAAACTTGAGATCCTGAACAAATCTTTCTTCTACTTTTGAGGATTAGCAGCCTCTGGCAAGAAAAAAACAAAACCCTCAATAAATAATTCATCTTATCTAGGCCTCTGAGAGTGGTAAGAAAAAGAAAATGGAGAAGAAATACACACCCAGGTTTAAGCCTACTGTCTAGTTTCAGGTACTCACTAATGTCAAGCTGACCTCCAGGACTCTCAGAATCCTTAGGTCAGAAGTGAAATGGCAAGGTCCTCAAGATGTTCAGCAGGCCTAGGCCTCAGTTTCCTTCGGAGAGACCTGCCATTAAGTTACACCCAAGATGTCCTGTGAATGGGCATAAGCAAGACTTGATATCCCCAAGGCTGACTAATATTAAAAAACAAAAACAAAACAAAACAAAACAAAAACATCAATTAGACAGTGTTACTTCCTTTCATTCTTAGGAACTCAGATGTTTAAAAAAGAAAAAATGAATTCCATCAACCATTGGGGTGGCCAGCATAGTACAAACAGTTAGAGGGAGTGGCTCTGGAGAGATTCAGTCAGTGCAGGGTAGCACAAACAATTATTATTTCCCTTTTGGTCAAACGAACCAAAATGGTTGTATTCTTTCTTGTTTTTCACAGCATGAAGACCCACCCAGATGTGCCTTCGACTACTGGCAGAAAGTCCGTATTTGAAACTCTTTTGGTAGACCCTCAAAATACAAAGAACCAAAATTGTTAGCCTTGAACTTACTTTGCCTGATTACTGACTCTGGCTTACAGCTGGAATAATATATGATATCATTGCTTCTAAGGCAAGCCTAGTTTAAAAGCAATCGTATATATTTGACTATCATTTTCTAATCAGATGCTTGGCAAAAATTCACCTAACTCCAAAATCCTGGCAATGTGCCCTCCCTGGGCAAAGGAACAAGAAGTTCACGGGTTTGTTTTTTTTTTTCTATTTTCCATTTGTCTCTCTCTTTTGTTACCCAAAATACAATATCTTAATGTGACGAGGAAGAAGAACAACATTAAAAAATATATTCTACAGGAGAAAAGTAAAATTGAGATGATGTATCCTATGGAGAAATACGTCTCATCAGATTTCAATAAAAGGCTTGCTGAGGAGTAAAGCTCAAGATGAAAATTCAATGTGGATGCCAAATTTATAGATCATCAAGGAAAAACAAAATAGTGGGAAATGTATTTTAATGATTGCAGTTCTCATAGAGAAAGTTACTGACTTAAATGCATATAAATTAAAATTTGTATTAATGGGTTATGTAGACTCTATTGTGTTCTGAAAATGTTTTTACCCTAATGCCTGAGAACAAGTATGAGTGAAGTATGAAAACAGAGTGACCAGCAAGCATTTTGATGCCCTGCCCCAGGATTAATATTCCAGCAATATATAGAAGTGAAGGGCATGGCTTCAGTATCACACAGGTTTAGGTTTTATACTGGCTCTGACGCTTACTAATGGTAGAACCATGGTCATCAGGTTAATAACTTGTCTAACTTCTGCTAAACAGTCCTCAAGTCTAAATCAGTAATTCAAGAAAATTATTTATAAATTGGTTGATGAGCATCTAGGACTTATTTTTCTCATTTATTTTTTCACTATAAATGCGGTACTTAGGTACTCAGACCATCCTAGAAAATCCTACTTGGTCCTGGATCCCTAGAAAAATGGCACAAATGGTACTAATATACTGATATCTAATCCACATTACAAAATAAACCGTATGTACATCTAAGAAAACATATATGTTTCAATCTTATAACTCCACTGTCCAGCAGACCGCATGTGCTCAACAGATTATTACTACATGAAATTGAATAGAATATTTTCTTTTGAAAAAAACTTTCCAGTTTTTTCCCTCCACCATTTGGAAGTGACACTTCTCTTAGCAAAGAGCTAGAGAGCAGAGATTTTCCTGAAAAAGAGAGAAAGTAAAAGGATAACTTCTATTTCTGAGAATTAGTAAAGTTTAACCTAGTGTCACTCTAGGTGTTCTGAATTATAAGGGAAAAAGGGAGTAGAAGTCTTTTGAACTAATAAAAGTCTAAATGCATGACCTCCTGATGGACCATCAATGTTAGGCTACTTACATTTTTTAATTCCAAATGTCCTTCATTTGGAACTTTTTTCCATAAATTTTTTAGAAAAATTAAAAGTCTAATAATTTAGTGTTGCATTAAAATATGTTAAATCTCATACATTATTTCCAAATATCCCCAAATCGAGTGATGTTTAAGAGTGCATGCATCAAGACAACCCACTATTTTGATCATTTCCCCATGAGATTATAAAATGATCAGAATTATAAGGCTCACAGCACAAATTTCTCTAAAGAAAATTGCCATAAAAGTTGACCATGTTAATTAGAATGTTTGGCTGCTGTCACAAAGACTCAAAATTATAGAGTCTTAAACAAGATAAGTATGTATTTCTCACTCACATAAAGACCAGGTAGGTGGCCCAGGGTTGATGTGGTGTTTACATCATTTTCAGCAAACCAATTATGGTTCTTCCATCTTTGTGTTGAAACATCTTCAATACACAGTTTCCTATTATAATTCAAGTTGGCCACCCTGGCTGCATTTTAGCAGAGAATGCAGGGGAAAGAAAGGCATGTATCAATCCTTTCAGCGCATAGCCTCAAAGTGGCCCACATCACTTCTTATGCATGTTTTGTTCACCAGAACTTGGTCACATCTAGCTGCAAAGATAACAAGGAAGCACAGTGTTTATTGTGGGTGGCCATGCACTATGTAAAAAGGTGAGAATAGGTGATAAGGACATTAAGAAGCTTCTTCCCTAAAGGCTCGAGTCTAAATATCACTTTTATTACTGATAAAGGCCAGACTGAGAGATGGAATATTACATCTGTCAGCCAAGATAGCTTGCTCATATAGAGCTCCAGAAATCAGACAGCCTTCTCCTCCAGGTCATAGGTAGGCAATGACCAGGGGAACCCCCTGCCATGAAGAAGCAGGACAGAGCATCTGCTCCCTGCTGCCAGCTTGCTCTGAAAAATAAGAAGAGTGGAGAAAGAAGAGGCCGCCACCCAATAAGGGCAAATTCTAATGCTGAGAGAGCTGAACACGACAGAACCCTCCACAGCCAGGCCCTTCCCAAGAGGAGAAAAGGCATAGTTGAGCCCATTCAATCATCCCAATTTTGCCAACCAGAAAAAACACTCCTCTCCCTAAGAGAAGAAGAAGTAAAGAGCAGAGAGAGACCAAGAAAATGCCTAGGAAAATCCCTAGGAGTATGGGAAAGGTATTCCTCTCTAAAACTTGTCTTTGTAGTTGTTTTGATAAAATACTGTGAAAAACACTGTGACATAATAAGAAATCTAAATTTAGTCTCTGCCCTACCACCTCAGTTCCTGATACACAGCTTCTAAAACCCTTTCCTGAGCAACAGGGGCACCAAGAGCATCTTTTGTTCTAATATTTGGTCTTTGACCGTGTTTCCTGGTATACAGAACTCCCAAATCCCTTGAAATTTCCTGGGTGATAGGAGCATCTTTTTTTCTAATAAAGGGACTCTTCATGGGTTCCTGGATAGCTTGTGGATGGGGGCTGGTCACCACGAAGTACCAAGCCATGAGCAGAATCCTGGAACTTCCAGCCTTCCCCTTATCCTCTAGGGAAAGGACGGGGAACAGAGACTGAGTTAATAATCGATCATGCCTAGGTAATGAAGCCTCCATAAACTCCCTAAAGTATACAGTTCAGAGAACTTTTGGGTTGGTAAACATATCCACGTGCTGGAGGCGTGGCACACCCCAACTCCTGAAGAACAGAAGTTCTGCATTCAGGACCCTTCTGGACCGTACTCTATGTACCTCTTAACCTGGCTGTTCAGATGCATCCTTTGTAATATCCTTTATAATAAGCTGATAAACTTAAATAAAAGTTTCCCTGAGTTTTGTGACCCATTACAGCAAATTATCAAACCTGAGGAGGGGGCCGTGGGAACTTCAATTTAAAGCTGGTTGGTCAAATGTATGAGAGGCCCAGACTTGCAATTGCTGTCTAAAGTGGGGGCATGGGGGTGGGAGGATCAGTCTCCTGGGACTGAGCCTATAACCTGTGGAGTCTGTAGTTAGCGTCATAATTGAATTGTAGAGTCACCCGGTTGGTGTTTAGAGAGTTGGAGAATTGGTTGGTATGGGAAAAATCACTACACATTTGGTGTCACAAGTGTTGATAGTAGAATGTGAAAGAAACAAGAGGTTTTCTTTTAAAAATGCTATACAATTTTCCTTCTCAGGAAAACTATGAAAAATCTCCCAATCTGTAAACAATACTCTGGGTTGACTTTGGAGATAATCTTTCTCTGCTTCTTCCCTCACTTTTTTTCCAAATGATATCACCAGCACTTATGCTATGACAAATCATTACAAAACAGAACCTCCCAGGGTGTTGGTGAAGTGTGGAACAGAGCTAAAATGAGCCATTATACTCCCAAGCCTGGCCCTATGGCTTGGGACCTAACAGAAGTAATAGAAGACTGAGAAAGTAAAACTCACCAATTTCTTATAGGACAAGCAGAATATTGTTATTTAGTTTAGGTAAACTTGATTTGTTATAGAAGAGATATTCTGAAATTTAATATATCATTAAAAAAATTAATTCTACCTACAAAAACTACTTGGACAACTAATAAAATGGTATGCCTACCATCTGTCTTCATTGCAAAAACAGATAAAATTTAAAACTAAAGCAACATTTACCTGGGCTATCATGAGTGGCTATGTAACTCATTTATATTTTGTTTAAAAATCATTTTCCAAGTTGGGTATTTTAATTTAGAAATGCAAATTCTGCCTAAAGAAATAACTGTAGATAGATAATACCTATATTTATAAATTATGTTTTTAGGAAGTATAAATACAGCTGCTTCTTCTACTATATAGTTTGATATCATTTTATAACTACAATAAATTATAATGTTTTTCTTTGTGACAGATATAAACATCAGTTACACATTGTAGAAACAATGGGATTTAAATCTAGATTTAAAGAAAAATATTGTTAAACATTATCAAACAGTAAATATTTTAAAAAGTAAGATTTTTCTAATAGTCTCAATTTCCTTAAAAAATTTTAACATAGATAAACAAAGTCTAGGTGAGAATATATTAAGGTTTTACTCAGATAAAATACTTTGGCATTTGTAATATTTTTGGCTCAGCTAAAAGAATAAGCAATTATTTATTGAACACTTACTGCATGTAAAGCACTTTACTTAGTAATGTACATATATAATCTCATTCGATCCTGACGATAACACTATGAGGTAGGCACTTTATTTCTATTTAGATGAAAAAACGAAATCATACTTTCTAGTTAGACTATATTTAAAATAAAATCTCTGTAGCCTACCACCAAAAAAGTAAATCCACACTTTGATTTAAAAAAAGCAAAGTCATTTTTACAAGTGTATACATTTACTAATGAAATAATAACTGTATCCATGTTCAGATTAAACTTATTTTTTTCTACATTTTAAACATGAAACAAAAGTATTTATTAATTAGCAGACTTGTGTTAAATGCCTAAAACATAGACTACGATTATTGGGCCTTGGAGATAAGGAAGAGAAAAAGGAACTGAGAAGATGTTTTATCTCCTTTTGGTTTTAAAAACATATCCACTGACAATAAAGATTAGATTTTCCCAATACGCAAAACGTTTCTCTTTTGAGCACATAACATTATCTTTTTCTCATTTTCTAGAGCCTGAGCCGAATATAAATCTTATGACCAGTACACAGATCTCTTGCTGACTAGTCCTTAAATCGCCAAAACCACGAAGCCAACAGTTGGCAGTAAGTAGAAAAACGTAGTAACTTATGTTAAATTATAGACTTCCAAGACCAATTTCTTTTTCTTAACCAAAGTTGTCTATAATATTACTTAGGCCATAAAGTCAACATTGAAGTTCGAGCAACAGAGGCCTGGTAGAGTGGTAGAAATGAGTCTCCCACGAAATCACCTCTCAATCATGGTTAAGATTTGCATCTAGTTGGCTCTCGAGCCCTTTAGAAAAAGCTAGAAGTTGCCCTCATACACAATATAAACTCAAATGTTCTACTTTCAAATCAAAGTCTATAAAAGGGACAGCTCATCTTTTATTATGACATTACATTAATGGAGGAAGTGTATACTATATAAAATAAGCACATCCATAAACAAAGCGCAATCACGATGGCTAGCTTATAATTTCACCTATGCTGAAACACTACTTGTAAGGACCCAGAACTCACTGAGAGCATAGTGCTAGCCAACGTAATGAGCAATTATGATAAAAGTAAGATTTTGGTGTCTTAAATGACTTAAGATACTTTAGCATGTTAAAAGATTTCTTTTCACAGTCTTTTAACTTTTTTTCACTTGCTGAAAGAATCACATAAAGTACCATGGTCACATCTGAGGTAGTCTAATATGGGACATAATTCCAAAAATTAATTATAAATATAAGATAGCTTAGAATTAAAACTGTGTCAAGTTTCTTCAGAAATCTCTAATGAGGTGCAATATTAATATTCTTGGGAAAACACTGCTGTGTCTTGTTTTGAAACACTTTTGTTAGATTTTGGAATTAGAGATTCACCTTAAAGAATACCAGTAGCAGGCAGCAGCAGGGTGAGGAGGTTGTCCATGTGGTAGTACAGAGAAGAGAAAAGAAGATGGTAGCAGTGGCCTAGAGCAGGTTATCAGAACCCAAGGGATGAAAGGATGTGCATGGGGGAAGGAAACAGCACCCCAGTGCAGGTTTCATAGTCAAATGAGGGTGAGGAGCCATCTTCGCATAGTAGGGTTGTTGGAACCCAAGAGGGTAGAGCGGACATCCAAGTGGAGGCTGGAGGCAGTTAGGGCCCAGTGCAGGGTATCAAAACATGAGCAAGGTGAGGGGGGTGTTTAAATGGCTACCAAGGCCCCTTGGGGAGAAGAGAGGTGAATGAAACAGCAGCCCTAAATGAGTCGTCAGAACCAAAGGAGGTGAGAAAGTCATGCATGTGGAGGTTGAGGGAGAGCAATACCCCATGACAGAGTTTCAGAGCCTGAGCAAGGAGGTGAGAGCATCCGAACAGGGGAGTGGCAATGGCAGTATTCTCGCAAAGGATGTCAACAGAGGCACCTTTGCATGAAGTGAAAGAGAACATCTGTGTGAACCTAGACATGACCTGGAGCAGGAAGACAGAGCCCAGGTGAGGTAAGGAAAGAACAAGAAGGGAAGCAGCTCTAAAGACTGGTTACATATGTGGAGATTTATCAAGTCATTAACTATGTTGAAGGTAATGGGAGATAGGTTCCTCGCTGTCAGAGAAGGGAGTTACGAATAAGGAAAAAGAGAAAACTAGAATAAACTCTGTAGTATTAGATTAGAATTATGACATTAGAATGAATTCATGGTTTTTAATAGATATAGATATAGGTGTGGGATATAGATATAGGTATAGGCATAGATTATAGATATAGATAATAGATATAGAAAAATATATAAGGAATATTTGGTAAATACACAAACATGGTGAGAAATTTTTAAATATTTCTGTCAGAAGCTAATAAATCAAAGAGGTAAAGAATTTAAAAAGTGTAGCTTTGAGTCAATTATTAATGATTATTTATATTATAATAATATACTTTATTATACATAAGATATATAAATATTGTATATAATCACTATGAACTAAGGGACATTTTTGGAACCCTACAGACAACAATTAGAGAATAAACTTTCTTTTTGAGCCCATATGAAACATTTATAAAAATGAATCACATACAAACAAGGAACCATATACAAGGAAATTAAATCATTCAAAACACATTCTCTAACCACAATCTAATAATCAATTAAAATAAAAGTTTTTTAAGAGCCTATTTATTTATAAACTTAAAAATATTCAGTCTAAATAATTAATTAACAAAGAAAAAGGTCATAATAGAAATTGTGAAATACTTAGAACTGAATAACAATAAATATAATAAAAACTTTTGGAATAAGGTACAAGCAATATTTAAAGGGAAATTCATAATCTCATGCATATATTTGAAAATAAGAAATTAGGTAAAAGAACATCAGAGCAAAACCAGGAACATAGAAAGGAAATAAAGATAGGAACAGAAATTAATGAAATATAAAACAAAAACATAAGTGAGTATGTCAAAATAAAATAACTAAAGTCAATTCTTTGGAGTTACTAATAAAATTCTGCCAATACTGAGCAAAATCAAAAAAGAGTGAACACAATAAAAATACTAGGCATTATAAAAGGAATAAAACTATACATTGAAAAAAGATTTAACATTTTTAAGAGAATTCTATGAATAAATTTATGCCAGTAAATTTGAAAATTTATATGAATGAATAATTTCAGCTGATATAAACTATCAAATTAATCTTAAGAAGAAACAGAAGAATTAAATAGATCCATAAACATTTAAGTGATTAAATTGGAAATAAAAATCTAAAATGAACAAAGCAAAAAGTCCTAATGATTCTTCAGGCATATTTCACTTTTAAGCAACTCATAATTCCTTTCTTATACTCCTGAGAATAAAAAAAATAAAACTCACTCTAACCAAACCCATGGCAATCCATAAAGAGAAGTCGTATGCTAATCTCACTAACGAGCATAAATGCACATACTAAATTAAATATTAGCAAACTAAATCTAGCTATGTTTGTTTTTGTGTGTATGCATGCACATGTGTGTTAAGTGTGTGTGTGTAGGGGGGGGGACCAAGTTTAACCTATCCCAGGAATGCAATAATGATTATTTAACATTTAAAATTTTTAAATACAATTCACCATATTAACAGATTAAGGAAGAAAAACTATATAGTAATCTAAAAATTTCAGGATCTGCATTAAAACTCATGCATTATAAGAACAACAACTCAGCAAACTAGTATTAGGAACTGCCCTTGTTTGATTAAAAACAAAACAAAAACTCATCGAATAAAATATTGAATGGTTAAATTTTAGAACATTTTTTTTAAAGTCAGGAATAATGCAAAGATACCAATCTATCATTGCCTCTTTTGAAGAGTGTCCTAATATACATAATCAGTGCACTAAAAAAGAAAGTGGCATTAAGCGTTGAAAGGAAGAAAACAACTGCTATTATTCACAGATATTATTGCCCACCAAGGAAATCCAGGAGAACCAATGAATCACAGCAAGAAATAAGAAAACAAATATAAATATCAAATGCAAGGTTGCTGGACATGTGATCAGCAGTCAAAAATCAAGGTATTCCTCCTCTATGCTGGCAATAAAAAATTCGAAAATTTTAAAAATTCAATTCTCAATGGCATTAAAATCTTTAAAATACTCCCAACAAATCTAGTAAGTCTCATTTATAGAGAAAACCATAAAACTGGACATATTGATTTTGAAATGCTGTAGTATTAATTCTGTAATAGATAAACTGAACACTGGAACAGACTAGAAACTAAGAAATAAACCCACCACTGTATGAGATGTCAGTACATTACACATCAAAGGGAAAAGGATAAGTATCTTTTGCTTTCAAATAACAGAAAACCAACTATTAAAATTGCTTAAACAATGAGAAGTATCATCTCACAAAACCAGATTTTTTGAGGTAAGACTCAGAGTCAGGTTCTGTTCTGTCTTCCTGAAGATAACAGCAACCTTCTTTCATTACCACAAAATGCTCTAAGTGTCATAAACATATATCAAGAGACAGAAAAAGGAGTTTGTTTTTTCATTATGTATCTTTCTATAAGGGCAAAAGAAAATCTTTCCTAGAAATATCTTCAGCAAACTTCCCTTTGCCTCTCTTTGGCTAGAACTGCTAAACCAATTATTAGGTAGGAAAATGAGAATACCAATATGGTCTGAGAAGAATCAGGATTTACCCAAATAATGTGGGGGAAAAGTAGACACTGGAACAAAACTGGTGTTATGCCAACATGAGAAAGAGAAAAAAGACTGTTGGATAAGTAATCTATGGTACAAGGGAATAGTTCATACATGGTGTGGGGGAGACTAGGCTATTCCTATGGGAAAAAAAAATTAGAGCTTAATAAAACACCAGGTGGATTAAAAATTTGAATGTCAAAAGTAAAAGTTAATTCTTAGTAGAAAATAAAGAACAATATATTTAGAAATTAGGGGTTAAAAATATTTCTAATGTAAAACATAAATAAGCACGAACCATAAAGGATAATATTAACTAGACTACATAAAAAATTAAAACTTTTATACAATGATATATATAGGAATTAAAATTAAAAGAAAAAGTACAGTCTGGGAGAAGTATTTCCATGATGTAAAACAATTTATGCTGTTACCCAATAGAAGAAAAATGTGCAAAGTATAAGAATGAGCAACTGACAGAAGAGGAAAATTGAATAGTCAATAAATATCATAAAAGATGCTCAGCTTCATAGTAGCCAGGGGATTGCAAATTTATAATGCAGATAGCATTGACCCACTATCAAAAATGTTTAAGTTCAATAATACTGAGTGCTGGACACTATGCTGGGAAAGAAACTGTCATCCCTTCCTAGCAGAACTGTCAACTAGTCCAGCTTCTTTAGTGATCTATTTGGTGCTATTTAATTACCTCAACAACATGCATGGTCAACAATTTAACAATCCTCTCCAAGGTGCATATCCTAGAGAAACTCTTTCACATGTGTACCATGTTCCAGGATATTCATCACATTCTTTCTAACCACACCGACACATAAACATACACACACACTCACACACATACACACACAAATATAGAACAGCCTAACTCTACATCAATATGGATTGGATAAATTATTTTATATTCATTTAAATAGTGTGGTATAGAATGAATGAACTGGTACTATACACGTCAACTTGGTTATCTTAAAAATAGAATGCTGAAAAAGTAGATTGCTTAGAAATATTATAGCGTGGTGTCACTTACATAAAAGGTAAAACCCATAACAATATGCTATATTATTTATGGAAAAAATATTTAATAAAAATATAGAAATAAGAATCAAGCTTATGATTACCTCTGAAAAAGAAAAAAGGAGAATCAGAGCAGGGAAGGGTATAGTATCAGAGATGCTTCAACTTTAACTCTATTTTTATTTCTCTAATAAAAAAATGATACAAAATAAATATTAAAAACTAGTAAGATATATTGAGTCTATATAGAGAGTACATAGATATTCGTCATATTATTTTACGTAAATTTGAAATATTTTATAATTTTAAAACATATATCTTGTTAAAAAAAAATCTCCCCATAAAAATAATTCATCAACCACGAAAAGGTCCTACCCCACAACAAATTTCTTCATAAAACTACAAATGCAGTTTTTTCTTTTCACCTTTTACTGAGCCACATGTTATATATGTTGTTTAAGGATTAGAGACTAGTTAGTGTGAGAAGAAATGCAAATAGCCATAATAGTCTACAGGAATAAGTTGTAAGGATTGAATAAAGATGCCATAAAAATCAAGAAAGGTCCGAGTGGCATAAAATTGAAAAGAGATTGTCCAAGGTTAGTCAAATGCTCAAAAACATTCTTAGTATTGAGTGAGTAGCCAAAGATGTCACTGTCAAAAAAAGAAAGGGTATGGTAAGTTTCTATTTTAATTTGAGAACACAAGGAGAATATGATATAAGGTATATGTCAACAGTATGATTTATTACTAATACTACAATAAGTATCAAAGTTTTTCCCTGGAAGTGAAAATTTTAATTATTACTATCCCAAGAAGCTCCCATAGCAACATACCTGGAGAAGGAGCCTTTCAAAAGCCAGAAAGTTGTCCCACTTGGCAGTCTGTGGGTGTTTCAGAGTTTGAACAGTGGCCAGTCCAAGCTGCAGGAGTCCACAGTGATTCACTAGAGCTTTGAAGTTGTTCTTGAAGAGCTGAATATAGGACATCAGCTGCCCTGGAGTGACTCTTCCTAGAGAAACACAATAATTTATCAGTGAACCCTCTTCTGGAAGTGGTAAAAATAATGAGGAGAATTCCCTTAATAATACTAACTACCTTATATTGGTACAGAACTTCTGAGTTGACTGCAAGCTTTGCTAAGCTATTGTGATTTTTACAACATGGTGACAACAGTGGAGTTGAAACTATTACCTGCATTTTGCAAGTAAGAAAACAGATGTTAAGTGATCTGGCCAAGGTCATGTTGTTAGTGAAATTCATTTTCTAATTCTGCAATACCCTGCAAGTAAGTTCTCAAATAAAGTCACACAAATAAATATTTGCTGGGCTCGACATGGAGTGCCTCTCTAAGACATATGATTTGGAAGTCTAAGAGGCAAAGAGGCAAAATTTCTAATTGTGTGTGTATGTATATAAAACATGAGGAAAAATCTGTTACAACTATAGCTAAAACTTTATCACTGATATCAGTGGGTTCATGACAATAAAAGGATAAAGCTGGCTGTTACACAAAACAAAAATGTATGGAAAACCAGGGTGGCAAAAACACTAGAAGATCAGATATCAGAAGAAACAATGTGGTGTGGGTGATACAGCATTTGCTACAATGATGACCTAGACTTGAACAAGAGAACGCACATTATAAAAAACGAGCAATAGTACAAAGACAAAAATGGACAAATGAAAAAAACTGTTGAAGATTCACTCCTTCAGAGCCTCTAAGTCCAACTTTTGCCTATAGCAGTCCTTCAGTTGATTCACTTCTCACTCTCCAACCCGCCAAATTTAATTCCTGCCACTTATCAGTACTTTGCACAAAACTCCTGAATACCACAAATTCTCCCTATTGGGCAAGAAGAAGGCAATGGGGCCAGACACAGATGAAAGTCAAGTAAATTCCTACACGTTACCCACGCCATGTTTGTGGGTTACTCTCTGATGCTTGAAATCCAAGTTTGTTTGTTTTATCCAGATTTGTTAATACTTGGCAATGAAACCATCTATCTTTATTTAGCACTTCACAGTTTACACAGTGCAACCATGCCCTCTTCTGATTCTCATAGCAAGTCTATGAGGCAGCATACAAGGCAAGTGCTGCATCTCTGAGCCCCACCGAGGCATTGAGTTCAGTGTCATGCACAGTGCTAAATGGCAGATATCACATAATAAATGATTTTGGCTACGGATCATAATACACAAAAAATGAAGACTTAGAAGAAACTTAAAAGCCTGTGACATATTCTTTCCTTTCATTACATTATTTTGAAGAGATTAAGAATTTTAAAGCTCTTTCTTACTAGTTTATCAGGGTAAGCATCTAAAGAATAAGAATACTAGGAATAAGTAGGCAGCAGAATCTCACTAGTTTCTTTGGTCTCTTTGTAGAGCATGAGCTCATTCCTGATTCTCAAAGCAGCAAGCTAACGATTTGCTTGCTTAAGTACTAATAGAGAAAAACCAGAGAAGAACTCTGGTTTTGAGCCAGGTTTATTAAGGTATAATTTACATACAGTAAAATTAACCTTATCCTAGTATACAGTTCTGTGAATTTTGACAAATGCATATAGCTCGGTAAGCACTATCAAAATCAAAATACAGAACATTTCTATCATTCCAAAAGTTCCCCTTCTTTGTTGTTAATTCTCTTTCCTTATCCTCAGACCTTGATAAACACATATATGTGTTTATCTGATTTCTATACCATAGTTTTGCCTTTCCAGAATGTTATATAACTGGAATCATATAGTATGTAGTCTTTTGACTCTAGTTTCTTTCCCGTTAGCATGGTGTATTTGTTATTCATACATGTTGCTTATATTCACAGTTTGCTCCCTTTTTGGTCTGAGTAATATTCCACTGTACGCATGTGTCATAGCTTCTTTACCTATACACCAGTTAATGATCACCTGGTTGTTTCCAATTTTTTAAATTATGAATAAAGTCTTCACGGACATCCGTACAGGCTTTTATACATGTATGTGTGTGTGTACATATGATTTCATTTTTCTGGGGTTAATTTCTAGTACTGGTGTTGCTGGGTCATATATTAAGTATATGTTTAACTTTATAAGAAATGGACAAACTGATTTCCAAAGTGTGCTGCCCCACCAGCAACATGTGAGAGTTCTAGTTGCCTCATACCCTCACCAGAACTTGGTATTTATTGCTAGTTATTTTGATTTTAGTCATTCTAACAGGTGTGTAGCAATATTTCATCATGATTTTAATTTGTCTTTTTCTAACAACTTACAGTATCGATCATCTTTCCCTATGCTTACTTGCCATCTTATATATATTTTGGTGAAGTATCTGTTCAAATTTGTTGTCCATTTTTCTTAGGTTGTTTATTATTATTGAGTTGTGTCATTAATTTTTGTTAATTCATTGTTTCAACACATATCTCTGTGCCAGGCATTGTTCTTGGACAAATCGTGGACAAGCCAGATAAAAATCACTGACCTCCTGGCCAATAAAGAAGACAAATGACTCCTTGATGCTCTCCTAATTAAGTCAGCCTATCACATGTCATTCTCTCTTACGTAATGGGGACCTTTTGTGCAAATAATTAACATTTTTACACAATGACATCTTCTAATGTTAAATATTAACATTAAATATATGAAAACAAATTTTCACACAAAATGGGTTCAAGTCTACAATCACCATGAGTCCCATTTATTTGTTAAACACTGTCCTGCAGGTGATGGAAGTACAAAGGCACCTAGAGCTTTGTCTATGAAGAGAGAGATTCATAAAATAATTATATAAATAATTACTTAATCATTATTGTGATAAGGATTGCTAAGGAAAAATACAAAATGTCTTCAAAATATGAAAGGCTCTATATGATACGAACTGTCTACCTCTCTAACTCTGTATCCTCAATTAAAGAAGGAGAAACTAAATAGGCTCAAAATACATACAATCTATTCATAATATAACTGTCTTTTAGAGAGTCCATAAAAAATGGAAATCAACAGAGAAAGCCATCAGAGGGTCTGTTTAGATTTCTATTATAATAATCATATGCTCAATTTAAAGATAAAAATAGCTTTGATTCAAAAACAAAGTTGAACTTTTTATCCAGTTAAACTGTGTTTCCTAGCTCAGACTCAGAATTGGTAACCATATTTACATAATGCCAGCTTCCCACCTAAGGAATAAATGGGTATATTTCACAACAGGAAATGCCAACAAAACACTACATTGTGAATTGAGCGATTATATACCTTTGCTGCTCTATTCTTTCCTCCTCTGTATACTTTTTCTTACACATACAACCCACTAACAGTTCATTAGATAAGTCATGAAAGCAGATTTCATGGGGCGGGACTGGGGGCGGAGTGGTAAAAATCTATAACACGCTAACAAAAATTTAATAAAAGATCATTTCATATAAATACTTTAAAATCACAACCTTACATAAAACAAATAGAAATCAATTAATTGACGACCAAAAATTCTACAGTGAAGCTAACAACTTGAGAAAGCTTCTCAGTTCATAACAACTAAAACAGCAAGCAACTAGAACCAGATGTTGAAAAAGTCATAGAAAGAACATTTATTCATATCCCACATTTCAAAGAAAAAAAAAAATAAAACCCACCTTGTCAGGCAGATTTACATAGTGATTTTAAAATGTCAACCTGGAGGCTTTGCAACACATTTTTTAAAGCCATAAAAACAAAGGTCATTTTATATCAAGACTGCATAACATGCAGCAACTTTTTGAAAAGTGGCAATTTGAAATTTGAAAAATGGTTTTCAAGTAAGAAAAGCTATTAGGCTTAGGGCTTTTTGTAGAGTCTTTAAGAAAGAGAAACAGCCTTCTGATTTCAATCTAGCTAAGAAAAAATATAAAACTTTATCAATCATCAATTCCATATATTTTTAAAACTCACTAAAATATAATTATCCCTTGAAGGAAAGGGGACAAATTTGTAAAATAAAAGGTTTTGATATTTTAATGGTCTGCGATCCTTACAATACTGAATTCAAATGCATCATGGAGACTATTTTTCTATTTACTACATACACTTGATAAATTATAACTTTCTCAATGCATTTTTGTGACTTGTTAAAATATATTTAATTTATTAATGCTTCTTTGTTGATATTCTTAAAGAATAATCTGTCAGTATCAGGTTTGATTTAATCACAAACTGTGTCTTAATGGTAGAAAGCAATGACCAACAGAAATTTGTCTAGTATATTTGCTACTAAACGGTTATTTAAAAAAACCTTGATATAAAAAATAATAATATTGTCATTGCATGTTTTTTATTTATTTTCCTGAAAACATGAATGGAAACCAAAGTATGTGAAATTTGAATACACAAACTCACATGCTTTAAGATTTGCATTCCCAGAAATCAGCATTTCGTTTATCTCCTTTTCAATCATTTTTCTAATATAATAAAAGTGAAGTACATTAAAATATTTAAATAGAACATGTTCTGCTAAAACTGTGGTTTATTAGTTCACACACAATTGGCAAACAGGAATAATTTCAATATTACACAAAAGTCATATCTATTCATTTTTTCTTATTATTTTAACATTTTGTGCCACCAAATAACGGCAGCTAAACCCAAAGCAAATAATAATAGCCAAACACTGGAAGCCACAAGAGGAACTGAGCACTGTATGCAGCGCCCAGGCATCCCTAGGTCTTCCTCTTGGCTCTGCTTGGCCATGTGTCCTGTTTGGTTGTACCTGTTTTTTGGTGCATTTTGCCTTTGCCTCCATAACTAAACAGCCTCAAAATCTCTTTACAACCTTCAACTTTTTGTTCATGTAAAGTCCTATATATGCCGTAACATTTCTTTATTTATAGGAATTTAGCATATCTTTTTAACTGCATTAGTATTTTTATCAACATTCTTATTGTTTTTATTAGTTTTCTAATTATAAATTTAAATATATTTTTGAATGGGCTTCTGCTAATGATATTTTTTTATCACGAACCCTGATACCTAGTATGTGATTTTACAAAACAAGTTTTCCAGGAATACATATATATGATAGGAAAAACACCCATACTGACATATAGACAAAGGTTGGTAGTTAGCACTATTAGAGAAAATTTCAAATGTTCATTCAACAGTTAACATAAGAGAGCCAGAATCTTGTGTATGAATGATGGCTTAGAAGTTTGTAAATACTGTACAAAAAGCTCAGAGTGTAAACTGAGCAGACAGGTTTACATCCTCTCCTTATTCCATCAGAATGACAGAAAGGAATTAAAAAGGATAGGAACACACAACAACAAAGAGATGGTGAGATAGTCCACAAGCAGACTTACATTATTACATTACATTATTACATTAAGTTAAGCAGACTTAAACTTTTTTTGTTCTGTCAACTATGTTGGCATCTTATGCCTTTTCATGTTCTAAGAAGAGGATATTAGCTTGCTCTACTCTTCACTTTACTTATTTCTCCCTTTCATCTTTCAAACCATCTTTACTTTTATTTTGATCTGGATAAAATTGATAGCACTTATATTTTGCTCTGTAACTATAATTAGTTTTATGTGCTTTTTCTATAGTTTGATTTGAAAAGTTCAAAAATCAATCAATAGTAGTGTTTATATCATTATGAACTATATAACTGTTAATGATGGAATCAAATTATGTGCTATGTTTACATTTCCTATACATATAATATGCTTTGCTCCTAGAATGCTTGGTGGCTTTTGGGGTGGCGGGCATTATCTGCCTAAATCAAAGCTTTGACATATTATAATCACAAATATAATGTGATTATATCTTCAGAGTCTGTGTTTTTTTTTCCTCCCTGAACACTTTATTACCGAACCCCTTCATTTTCCAGGGTCATCCTGGATGGATGGTTCTCCAGGCCTTTCTACACAGTCAGCAACCTAGAACTTCCTTTATTGCTCTCTTTTGTTGGAACACTGTTTTGTTAAATCTATGACTTTTCTTTCTTGGTGTACTCTTTTTGCTGGACATTCTCAAGTAACACTCAGAAAGGTGGTTAGAAAGCAAAGTTCTTTTATGTCTGAAAAGGCTTTTTCTTGTCTTCAAAGTTTAATAATAGTTTATCTGGACATAGAATTCTCAGTTAAAATAATAAGGTTGCTAATGAGGAATGAGTGCTACTCTCATTCTTGTTCCTTTGTAGGTAAGCTTCTTTTTTCCATCTTGGAGCCCTTAAGACCTTCTCACTGCCTTGTACTGAGGACTCACAGTGATTACATCTAGTTCAGAGATTGTTTAATTCTTTCTACTTGCTTCTCAGGAAGCCTATTTAAATTTCACTATGCCTTTATTCATATCTAGAAAAGCCTCACATTCTTTCTTTGCTATTCTCTACTTTTTTTCCTATTCTCTGCTCTGTTTCTCTTTATGAAACTTTTAATTATTCTTGGACCTCCTGGATTAGTTAGCTATAACTTTTATCTTTTCTATCTTTTTAATGTCCTATTCAGACTATATTTTAAGAAGTTTTCTTGATTTATATTTAAACTTTGGCTGAATTTCATTTTCACAATATCTTTATTTCCAAGAGTTCTTTTTAAAATAACGGCTTTATTGAGATATAACTCAAAAACCATAAAATTCACCCTTAAAGTATACAATTCAGTGGTTTTTAGTATATTCACAGAGCTGTGCAATCATCACCACTACATAATTTGAGAACATTTTATCACCTCTAGAAAACAAAAACATATATAGCTACAAAGCCATACATATTAGAATATAAGCTGAATGAAATTTTCAGTTGGGATACATAAGTATACTTAGCTATACTAGGAAACTAAGAAATAATGGAAATAAGAACATTCGAGTAATCATAACTACAACTGAATTATGATTTTTAAATAATAATACTATCATTTTTATCATATTAAAATATTTTTAATTGAAGTACAAATCCCTAGAAGGTAAAAGAGGAAGAGTACTACTTGATAGAGCAAAACAAACAATAAAAATAAACCTTCTACTCTCAGCCACCCAAAAAGTCTTTGCCTAGAATAAGTTAAAAGGCACTGCAGCGAAGAGAAAGCTACCTGCTAGAAAGGTACAAGCAACTTCAGACACGGAAGCCTCAAGTATAATGGAT
Organism: Pteropus medius; assembly: GCF_902729225.1. Lineage (NCBI taxonomy): Eukaryota > Metazoa > Chordata > Mammalia > Chiroptera > Pteropodidae > Pteropus > Pteropus medius. Next base: position 8,402,004 of record NW_024351730.1, read on the forward strand.
ATGAAGGGTGATGAGAATAACATAAAGCATACAAATCATACAAATCTTAAGTGTACAGGTAAATTAAAGTTTACATATGTATCTATCCATATAACCACCACCCAGATCAATGTATAGAATATGTCCAGCACTCTAGAAGACCCCCTCGTATACTTATCCAATTAATAATCCCACAGACATACACTATTACTTATCTCTATCACCACAGATCATTTCTTTCTGCTTTTGAACTTCATTTAATGAAATTATATGTATGTACTCTTTTGTGTCTAGCTTCTTTTGTTAACATTATCCAAAACTTCAATCTTTTTTTCCCTATTTTATTGCTCTACATGACTACATCAGTTTCTTTATCCATTCTGCTTTGAAGGACACTTAGGTTTTATAGTTTGGGGACATTATAAATAATGATACTATGAACATTCTAATAAATGTCTTTTGGTAAACATAAGCACCCATTTCTATTGAATATATGCCCAGGTGTGAAACTGCTCAGTAGGTGTATACTTAGCTGTAGTTGATACTATCAGATTTCCATGTGTCAATATCTTCATACATTTTAGATTTGATTAAATTTAACAACTTAATATAATTTTTAGGGAATATTAATTTTTAAAATGAGGCATAACTGGCAGTTCCTGTCAAGATGGCAGAGTGAGTAAAAGTAAACTCTGTGCGTGCCTCCTCCCACGACCACATTAAAATCACAACTAATTATACAACAATCAACCTGGAGAACCATCTGAACACCAGCTGAAGATAACTCTTATAACTAAGAATATAAAGAAGAGGCCACATTGACAATGGTAGGAGGGGTGGAGGCACAAAACAGGCTGGCTGTGCATAAGCGTGTAGCAGATGCACATCAGGAGGGATATTTCAACTGCGGAGGACCCACCTCAATAGCGAAGGTACCCAGCCTCACACCTGGGCTCCCTAGGCCAAGGTTCCAGTGCCACGAAGAGGAATCCACACAAAATCTGGCTGTAAAAATCAACAGGATCCCCAACCATCCAGGTAAGATAAATGGCTGCTGGAAACCCAGGCGTCCCCTTGAAAAGCCTGCACACAGACTTACTCACTCACAAACACTGGAGGGGAAACAGCAGCTTGTGAGGTGCCAGAGACATCCAGGGAAAGAACTGAGTTGTGTGGTTTCAGGGCAAGGGCTGGAGGAGCAGCCACCATTATAACCTTTTGTTGAGCCCTCCTCCTGAGCAGCCTACAGGTGGACGCCATCTTGCCTATGCTGAGCCCTCCTAGCACATGACCAAATCCAAATCTCCATTGGCCTGATTAACTCTGCTCACTCAGCTCCAACCTGGTAACTTCTGGGACCACATCCCACCCAAATCTCATATTCCTGGCTGGGCAACCAGCCCTTCCTCTCCCTCAAGGCAGAAGGCTCCTTCAGCAACAATTTACATGCCTCAGCTTGCATGCCTCTGAAGACAATTCCTGGGCAGGCAGTCAGCCCCAGCCTGAGCTGCAGTATTTCTTAAACAAATCTCAGCAGTCTGTGAACCTGAGGTGGGGGTACTGCACCACTGAGGTGTGATCTAAGACTTTTGCAAGTGACTACAAGTGCAGCACTGGCACCAAATCTGAATCTGCACTAACCTGGTGAACACCACTCATCCCACCCTGGTAATTTCCTTGGGCGCACCTAAGCCGACTAGTGTACCGCCCGAGACTCCATTAGCTGCTGAGCCTTACGAACAGCCAGCAGGCAGCCTCAGGCCTTGGGGTACCCTAAGCCTTTTGCTAATCTGCCCCAGGCCCAGGAGTAGTGTATCCAACCATGCCCATGTGCCTCCAGATCAAGCACTGGGAGCAACCAACTGGGCATAGCTTTGTAGCTCCAATCAGGTAGCTGTAGGCTGGTCACAGGCAGCAGATAACCTTGGGAGACCCAAAAGGCTCCAGAATTAACACACCCAGAGGCTGGCATTAGACTTCAACAGAATATGACCTGATTAGCCCACAAGCAACACACCTAAAGCGTGGTCTCAACAGGCACACGAACCCGATGGGTGAACTCCCTCGTTGGGATGAGCCCACACACAGCTCATACGCTGCAGGCATGGCCAGTCTTCACAGCCAGTCAGCCTGAAAGTCAATCCTACTCACTGATGTGCCAACAACAATTAAAGTTCAAGTATAAAAGAAGGACACATGCAACCACACAAGGGTTACTCCTGGAGCACCTGGTACAGGTGATCAGAGAGACTGAATCACAGGGCCACACAGAACATCTACTACAAAGGCCACTCCCTTAAGACAGGGAGACATAGCAGACTACCTAACACATAGAAGTGAACACAGAGAGACAGCCAAAATGAGAAAACAAACATGTTCCAGATGAAAGAACAGGAGAAAACTCCAAAAAAAAAACCAAAAACAAAAACAAAAAACCTAAAAGAAATGGATGCAAGCAAAGTACCAAATTCAGAGTTCAAAACACTGGTTATAAGGATGCTCAATGAACTCAGAGGAAGAACAGATGATCTCAGTGAAAACTTCAACAAAGAGATAGTAAGCCTAAAAAAGGACGTAGAAATCCAAAAAATGAACCAGTCAGAAATGAAGAATACCATAACTGAAATGAAGAATACACTAAAAGGAAACAGGAGATTAGATGAAGCAGAAAATCAAATTAGCGATTTAGAACACAAAATAGCAGAAAACACCCAATTAAAACAGCAAAGACAGATAAATAATAAATAAATTGATTTTTTTTAAATGAGGAAAGTTTAAGGGACCTCTGGGACAACACCCAGCATAACTCCTTTTGCATCACTAGGGTACCAGAAGAGGAAGAGAGCGAGCAAAAGATTGAAAACCTATTTGAAGAAATAATGCCTGAAAACTTCCCTAACCTGGTGAAGGAAATAGATCCACAAGTCCAGAAAGTGCAGAAAGCCACAAACAAAATGAACCCAAAGAGGTCCACGCCAAAGGTTAAAGACAAAGAGAGAATCCTAAAAACAGAAAGAGAAAGGCAGCTAGTTACTTACAAGAGAGGTCCCATAAGACTGTTAGCTGATTTCTTAACAGAAATTTTGCAGTACAGAAAACCTTTGAAGTGATGAAAAGCAAGGACCTCACAACCAAGATTACTCTACCTAGCAAGGCTATCAATTAAAATTGAAGGTGAGATAAAGATCGTCCCAGATAAGAAAAAGCTACAGGAATTCACCACCACCAAACCAACATTATAAGAAATACTTAAGGAATTTCTTTAAAAAGAAGTAGGGGGAGGAGGAAAGAATACAAATATGAATAGTAAAATGGCAATAACTATGTACCTATCAATAATCACTTTAAATGTAAATGGACTAACTGCTCTACTTAAAAGACATAGAGTAGCTGAACAAATAAAAAAACAAGACCCATACATATGTTGTCTACAAGGGAACCACTTCAGATAGAAAGAAACACACAGACTGAAAGAAAAGAGACGAAAAAAGATATTTCATGCAAATGGAAATGAAAAAAAAAAAGTCTAGGGTAGTAATACTTATACCAGACAAAATAGACTTTAAAACAAATGCTATAATAAGAGACAAAGTAAGACATTGTTTAATGATAAAGGGATCAATCCTACAAGAGGACATAACCCTAGTAAATATTTATGCACCCAACATAGGAGCATCTAAATAGATAAAGCAAACACTGACCGAATAATGGGAGAGAATGACAGTAATACAGCCATAGTAGGGGATTTTAACATCTCATTGGCACCAACAGACAGACCTTCAGACAGAAAATCAACAAGAAAACAATGGCCTTAAATGTCACACTAGACCAGATAAACTAATTAATATTTCTAGAACATTTCACCCCAAAGCAGCAGAATATACATTCTTCTCAAGTACACATGGAACATTTTCCAAGATAGACCACGTTAGGCCCCAAAAAAGTCTCAGTAAATTTAAGAGGATTGAAATCATATCAAGCATCTTTCTACAACCACAATGGTATGAAATTAGAAATCAACTATAAGAAAAAAAGTGAAAAACACACAAACACATGGAGGCTAATTAACATGTCACTAAACAATGAATGGGTTAACAATGAGATAAAGGAAGGAATCAAAAGACATCTTGAAAGAAATGAAAATGAAAACACAACAACCCCAAATTTATGGGACACAGTGAAAGCGTCCTAAGAGGGAAATTCATAGCAATATAGGCCTACCTCAAACAAACGAACAAAAATCTCAAATAAACAATCTAACTTTGCACCTAAAGGAACTAGAAAAAGAACAGCAAATGAAGTCCAAAGTGAGTAGAAGGAAGGAAATAATAAATATCAAAGCAGAAATAAATGAAATAGGGTGAGTCTGAAAAATCAACATATCAATGAAACCAAGAGCTAGATTTTAGAAAAGATAAACAAAATTAATAAACATTCAACCAGAATCATCAAGAAAAAAGAGAGAGGACCCATATAAATAAACTCAGAAAAAGAAGTGACAACGGACTCCATAAAAATACAAAGGATTATAAGAAAATACAAGCAATTGTATGCCAACAAATTGGACTATCTGGAAGGAACGGATAAATTCTTAGAAACATACAATCTTCCAAGACAGAATAAAGAAGAAACAGAACATCTGAACTGACCAATTACTCCTAATAAAATTGAATAACTAATCAAAAACCTATGAACAGACAGAAGCCTTGGACTGGATGGTTTCACAGGTGAATTTTACCAAATATTCGAAGGAGAATTAACAACTATTCTTCTTAAACTATTCCAAAAAACTTAAGAGGAAGGAAAGCTAACTAAAAAGTTTTTGCACAGCAAAAGAAACCATCAACAAAAGGAAAAGACATTCTACTGAATGGGAGAATATATATAACAATGATACATTGATAAAAAAAAATTAATATCCAAAATATATAAAAAAATAACATATACCAAAAAACTAACAGTCCAAATAAAAACTGTACATGAAACATGGCAGAGTGAGAGACATCCCCATATCTCTCCCCTTGAAACAACAATAAGCTAAATATCTAAAACTGAACAAAAAACACCCAAACTGCACATCAGCACATCTGAGCATGGGATCTGCGCGTAAGAACTACCACAGGTCAGAACCCTGGGTATCAGGTGGTAGACTGGGAGAAATAAAGAAGCTGCCTCTCCCAGCCACCTGAGCTCCCTGTAGGAGAAGGGAGAGGAGAGAAGGAGTGGCAAGTTCCCTGAACAGCCCTGCCTGGCAGTGCTGTGAGCTCCATGCAGCCAGTGGCAAGGCCTAGTCAGAAGGGCAGAAAGCAGAGAAGCGGGATGGCAGAGAAACAACAGTTGAATTTTACCCGCCACGATTGCAAAACAGAGGCTAAGCCACAGACCGCATCCCCCAACCCAGAGGGCCCCTTCCCCCACACACTCAGAGACCAATCACCACAGACGCCCCAGGGGAATCTGAGCAAACACTACCAAAACTGTCGCTAACACTGACAGGAACTGAGACTGAGGGTAGCAAGCATGATTAAACATCTATAGGGAAAAAACCACATTATTAAGACTTTATGTAAAGCAGAGAACCAAAAAGCTTAGATGCGACCTAGTGAAAACCAAAAGAAAAACACCTTATTTGCAACAGGCTAGGGACCATTATATAATAAATCTTCATTCTGGAAAAAAAAAAAAAGGCAGAATGCACTTCCATTAATGCCCAGGTGGAGAAATAGTCCATTAAACATCATGAACAACCAAGATGACAAGGCATCTGAATAAGAAAGAGAAAAATCTCCAGAAAAAAGCTTACAGACATAGAAATATGTGACTTAAATGACAGAGAACTCAGGATGGTACTTCTGAAAAAACTCAATGAGATCCAAAACGAATCATATCAACAATTTCAGGAATTGAAAAAACAACTAGATGGGCAGAATGTGTTCTTTACCAAGGAGATTGAAACCCTCAAAAAAAAAAAAACGAACAGACCTTCTGGAAATAAAGAATACACTGCAAGAGTTGAAAAATGAAATAGTAAGCATAGGAAAGAGAGTCGACCAAATGGAGGAAAGGAACAGTGAAATAGAAGACAGAAATCTAGAAATAAATCAGAAGGAAGAAGAGAGAAACCGAAGAATGAAAAAATAATGAAAGAGAAACACAAGAACTCAGGAGAGGAAACATAAGAATAATGGAAATTCTCAAAGGGGAGGAAAAGGAGTAGGGACTGAAAAGCATTTTCAGACAATTAGTTCACGAGAATTTCCCAAATGTAAAGAATGAGCTGGAGCTTGGAATTCAAGAAATCAACAGAATACCCAATTATCTCAACCCAAATAGGCCTTCACCAAGACACACTGCATTAAAATGATCAAAAATCAACATCGAAGACAATTCTCAGGGCCCCAGGGAAAAGAAGACAGTAACCTATAAAAGAAAACCCATTAGATTATCATCAGACTTCTCAGCACAAACCTTACAAGCCAGAAAGGAATGGAATCAAATATTCAAACTATTAAATGAAAGGAACTATCAGCCAAGAATAATGTATCCAGCTAAACTCTCCTTTAGATATGAAGGAGAAATTAAGACATTTCCAGACATACAAAAATTGAGGGAATTCTCCATTATGAGCCCTGCACTATAGGAAATACTGAAAGGGGTCAGCTCACTTAAAACAAAAAAACAACAACAAATACATAATTAGGAGTAAGGTGACTAGCAGGCTGATAAAAGCAGAGGAGTGAAACCCTTACTAGGAACAGGGCATTATAAGCTTAAAATAAGAAGAAATTTGCTATAGCAAGATAGTAATGAATGTTCGGCATACATAAAGACAAATTGAGATAACAATGACTGAAAAGGGGAGGATGCAAAGATCCAAATTTGCAAAGAGGAATAGAGATAAGGCACCCACAAAAGAAAAGGGATGACTGTATATATATATATATATATATATATATATATATATATATATATATAAAACTATCCTTTACATATTCATAATGGTAAGCACACACCAAGGATTCAGAACCAAACTATATAACATAAAACAGGAAGGACCAGAGGGAAAAACACAAAAGCCAACCAAAATAAAGAAAACAGAAACACAAGGACAAGGAAGCAATGGAAACACCGAGCTAACAGAAAGCAAAAGATAAAATGCCTATAAGAAGACTTCATATTTTAATAATCACCCTAAATGTAAATAGATTGAACTCACCAATAAAAAGGCACAGAATTTTCAGTCCTTGTCAGTGTTGGCAACAGTTTTGGTAGTGTTAGCTCAGATTCCCCTGGGGCTCTGCAGAGATTGGTCTCAGAGGGTATGGAGGGAAGGGCCCTCTGGGTTGGGGGTTGGGGCTGCAGCTCAGCCTCGGTTTTGCAACCGGAGCTGGTAAAAATCAACTGTTGTTTCTCTGCTGTCCCATTTCGCTTCTCTGCTTTCTGACCTGATGACTTAGCCCTGCTACCAGCTGCATAGAAAACTTCCGGCACTTCCAGGCAGAGCAGATTAGGGAAGTCGTCACACCTTCACCTCTCCCCCTCTTCCTGCAAGGAGCTCCAGTGGCTGCGAGAGGTAGCTTCTCTATTTGTCCCAGTCCACCGCCCAACACCTGGAGTTCTGACCTGTTGTAGCTCTTATGCGCAGCTCCCACGCTCAGATGTGCTGGTGTGCAGTTTGCGTGTTTTTTGTTCGGTTTTAGATGTTCAGCTTATCATTTTTTCAAGGCAAGAGATCTAAGGACATCTCTCACTTTGCCATGTTTTTCCAGAGTTTCAGAATGGATCAAAAACAAATCCAAGCATATGCTACCTCCAGGAGACACATCTCAGATCCAAAGTCAAATATAGACTCACAGTGAAAGGGTGGAAAATGATATTTCAAGCAAATGGCATTCAGAGAAAAGCAGGAGTAGCAGTACTAATATCAAACAAAACAGACTTCAAATTAAAAAAGGTAAAGAAAGATACTGAGGGACACTTCATAATGATAAAGGGAATCATGCACCAAGAAGACATAACACTTATTAATATCTATGCTCCCAATCAGGGAACCCTGAAATATGTAAAGCAATTACTAACAGAACTAAAAGGAGAAACAGACCAAAACACTATCATAGTAGGGGACCTAAATACCCTACTGTCAGATATGGACAGATCATCCAAACAGAAAATCAATAAGGAAATAACATCCTTAAATGATACATTAGAGCAAATGGATATAATTGACATTTACAGAGCCTTTCATCCCAAAACAGCTGCTTTCTTCTCTAGTGCACATGGAACATTCTCAAGGATTGACCACATACTGGGACACAGAAATAGCCTCAACAAATCTAAGAGGGTTTAAATCATACCAACCATATTCTCTGATCATAATGCTTTGAAACTGAGATCAACTGCAAAAAGAAATCAGGAAGAACTACAAATACATGGAGATTTAAACAACATGCTACTGAAGAATAACTGGGTCAGAAAAGAAATAAAAAGAGAGATCAAGAGATACAAAGAAATGAATGATAATGATAGTACAACATATCAAAACTTGTGGGACACGGCAAAAGCAGTCATAAGAGGAAAGTTCATATCATTACAAGCTGACCTTCAAAAACGAGAATGAACCCAAATAAACAACATAATGCTACATCTCAAAAAACTAGTAAAGGAAGAACGAATAAAGCCTAAAGTCAGTAGAAGGAAAGAAATCATTAAAATTATAGCAGAATTAAATGGAATTGAAAACAAAAAAATAAAAAATAAAAAATAAATGCAACAAAGAGCTGGTTCTTTGAAAAGGTTAATAAAATTGACAAGCCCCTGGCTAGACTCACTAAAGAAAAAAGACAAAGGACACAAATAAAAAAATCAGGGATGAAAGAGGGGAAATTATGACAGACATTGCAGAAATACAAAGGCTTCTACAAGAATACTATGAAAAATGTATAACAGCAAATTTAATAACCTAGAAGAAATGGAATGGACAAATACTTAGAAAGATACAACCTTCCAAGACTGAATCAAGAACTAGAAAATTTAAATAGATCGATCAGCAGTATGGAACTTGAAACAATCATCAAAAACCTACCAAAAAGAAAAAGTCCAAGACCAGATGGCTTCACCAGTGAATTCTACCAAACATTCAAAAAAGATTTAATACCTATTCTCCTCAAACTCTTCCAAAAAAATCAAAGAGGAGGCAATACTTCCCAACTCATTTTACACAGTCAATATTATCCTGATACCAAAACCTGGTAAAGATAACACAGAAAAAGAAAACTACAGACCAATATCTGTCACAAACACAAATGCAAAAATCCTAAATAAGATACTAGCAAACTGAATACAGCAACATATTAAAAAGATCAAGTGGGCTTCATCCCAAAGGCACAGAGATGGTTCAACATATGCAAACCAATTAATGTGATACACCACATAAACAAAGTAAAAAATAAGAACCATACGATCATATCAATAGATGCAAAAAAAAAAAGCCTTTGACAAGATACAACATCCATTCATGATCAAAACACTTAACAAATTTGGTATAGAAGGAAAGTACTTTAACATAATAAAGGCCATATACGAAAAACCCTCAGACAACATTATAATTAATGGTGAAAAACTAAAAGCTTTTCCTCTAAGATCAGAAACAAGCAAAGCTGTCCACTATTACCACTGTTATTCAATATAACATTGGAGGTCCTCACGAGTGCAATCAGGAAAGAGAAAGATATAAAAGGCATCCAAATAGGAAATGAAGAAGTCAAACTGTCACTATTTGCAGATGACATGATTCTCTAGATAGAAAACCCTAAAGACTCCACAAGAACACAACTAGAAGCAATAAGCGAATACAGTAAAGTTTCTGGGTACAAAATCAATGTTCAAAAATCCATAGCGTTCCTATACTCTAATAATGAATTGTCAGAAAATTGGAAAAAATAATTCCTTTTGCAATTGCAACAAAAAGAATAAAATATCTAAGAATAAATTTAACAAAACATGTAAAGGACCTATATAATGAAAGCTATAAAACCCTATTAAAAGAAATTGAAAAAGATACAAAAAATAAAAAGATATTCTGTGTTCTTGGATTGGAAGACTCAACATAGTTAAAACGACTTTATTACCTAAAGCATTAAACAGATTTAATGCAATCCCCATCAAAATACCATCGGCATTTTTTAAAGAAATAGAACAAAAAATCATCAGATTTGTATGGAAGCACAAAAGACCCTGAATTGCCAAAGCCATTCTGAGAAAAAAGAATGAGGCTAGAGGCATCACTCTGCTTGACTTCAAATTATAGTACAAAGTGAAAGTAATCAAAATAGCATGGTATTGGCAGAAAAACAGACACAGAGACCAGTGGAACAGAATCTAGAGTCCAGAAGTAAACTCATATTTATATGGGCAAATAATTTTCGATAAAAGAGCCAAAGACATACAGTGGAGAAAGGAAAACCTCTTTAATAAATGGTGCTGGGAAAACTGGAAAGCCACCTGTAAAAGAATAAAACTAGACTGTTGTCTATCACCACATACCAAAATTAATTCAAAATGGATTAAGGACCTGAATATAAGACATGAAACAATAAATTGCATAGAAAAGAACATAGGAACTAAACTCATGGACCTTGTACTTAAAGAGGATTTTATGAATTTGACCTCAAAGGCAAGGGAAGTAAAAGCAAAAATAAATGAATTGGACTACACCAAACTAAAAAGCTTTTGTACAGCAAAAAATAAAACTGTCAACAAGGTAAAGGGACAACCATCCAAATGGGAAAATATATTTTCAACTCAATAACAACAAAAGAACAAACAATCCAATTAAAAAATGGGCAGAGCACCTGAACAGACATTTCCCCCAAGAAGACATACAAATGGCCAACAAACATGAAAAGATGCTCAACACCACTAACTATTAGGGAAATGCAAATCAAAACCACAATGAGATACCATTTCACACCTGTTAGAATAGCTGTTATCAACAGGACAAGTAAGAACAAGTGTTGGAGAGGGTGTGGAGAAAAAGGAACCCTCATACACTGCCAGTGGGACTGCAAATTGGTATAGCCACTATGGAAAACAGTATGGAGGTTCCTCAAAAATACTAAGACTTGATCTACCATATGATCCAGCAATCCCTCTACTGGGTATTTATCCCAAAGACTTGAAAACCCATATCCGAAAAGATATTTGCACACCGATGTTCATAGCTGCATTATTAACGATGGCCAGGCCATGGAAGCAACCAAAGTGTCCTACGAAAGATGCTTGGATAAAGAAGCTGTGATACATATATACAATGGAATATTATTCAGCCATAAGAGATGAAATACTGCCATTTGCAACAATATGGATAGAACTCGAGATAACCATGCTAAGTGAAATAAGCCAGACAGAAAAAGTTAAACACCACATGATATCACTTATATGTGGGATATAAACCTAAAAGCAACAAACAAACAAGACAAACAGATTCATTGACATGGACAATAGGTTAGTGATTACCAGAGTGTGGAGGTGGGGGGAGGGGCAGGTATATGGGGTAAAAGGGGTCAAATAAGTGGTGACAGAAAGAAATCTAACTATGGCAGTGAACATACAATGCAATACACACACACACATACATATGTATATATGCCTTACTATTGAATTGTACACCTGAAACTTACTGTATTTCATTAACTAATGTCACCATAATAAAAAAAATTAATTAATTTTAAAAAATAAGTGTTGGTGAGAATGTGGAAAAAAGAAAAACTTCATGCACTGTTGGTAGGATTGCAAATTTGTACAGCCACTATGGAAAACAGTTTGGAGGATTCTCAAAAATTGAAAACAGAAGTACCTTATGATCCAGCATTCCACTTCCAGGTAGTTCTCCAAAGAAAACCAAAACACTAATTTGAAAGGCTATATGTACCCCTATGTTCGCTGCAGCGCTAATTACAATAGCCAAGATATGTAAGCAACCTAAGTGCCCATCAATAGACAATTGTATAAAGAAGATATATACAATGGAATGTTATTCAGTCATAAAAAAATAAAATCTTACCATATGCAATGACATGGGTGGACCTAGAGAGTATTATGCTAAGCAAATAAGTCAGAGAAAGACAAACATCATATGATTTTACTTATATATGGAATCTAAAGAATAAAATAAACAAAGGAAACAGAAACAAATTAAAAGATACTGAGAAAAAACTGGTGATTGCCAGATGGAAGGGTAGTTGGGGGAATGGGTGAAAAAGGTGAAGAGATTAAAAAATACAAATTGGCAGTTACAAAATATTCATGGGGATGTAAAGTACGGCCTAGGAAATATAGTCAGTAATATGATAGTAGCTATGTTTAGTGTCAGGTTGGTACTAGACTAATTAGGGGGATCACTTCATAAATTATATAAATGTCTAACCATTATGCTGTACACCTGAAACTAATATAAAATAATACTGAATGTCAACTCTAATTGAAAATTAAAAATGAAAAAAATGAAAAAAGAAAAAAAAATGAGGCACAATTGTATGAATAGGTGTTCTTTATGAGGCCTTTTGAGCCACCCTTCTCTTGCTCATGCCCGCTTCCACATTTGGAAATGTACTGTTGCTTTACTTTCTCTTCCAAAAAAGCTATTCTTTTCTGCTGTAAAAAATTTAAAAATCAAATTAAAATTAAAAAGTGTTATGAAATTTTACTCTGTATATCCAAAACCCTAGGAAGAGTAAGAGAAAAAAATTACAATGAAAACCGTATTAGTATGTATTTTTATTTTATTTTTCTCATTATTTATTTATGTGTTTATTTACCTAATGACAGAGAAAAAGGCCTGGAAGGCAAGATCCTAATTTAGGAGCAAAGGTTACACTGAAGAGAAAGATTGTAGGGATGGGGGAAGGTACTTTCTTTCTTTTTTTTTTTTTCATTTTTTTTGAATTTATTGGGGTGACATTAGTTAATAAAATTATATAGGTTTCAAGTGTACAATTCGATAATATATCATCTGTATATTGGACTGTGTGTTCACAACCCAGTCAAATCTCCTTCTATCACCATATATTTGATCCCCTTTACCCTATTTCTACCTCCCCTCTCCCTGTTTTCCCTCTGGAAACCACTAAACTGTTATCTTTGTCTACAAGTTTTTGTTTGTCTCCTTCAGTTGTTGCTTTCAATTTTATATTCTACATATGGGTGAAATCTTATGGTTCTCAGGTTTTTCTGTTTGACTTATTTTACTTAGCATAATAATCTCAAGATCCATCCATGTTGTTTCAAATGGCAGTATTTCATCTTTTCTTATGGCTGAGTAATACTCCAATGATATATATGTACCACATCTTCTTTATCCAATCATCTATCAAAGGACACTTTGGTTGTTCCATGTCTTGGTCACCATGAATAATGCTGAAATGAACATAGGGGTGCATATACCTTTACAGATAAACGTTTTCAAAATATGGGGGTAGGTACCCAGAATAGGGATTGCTGGGTCATATGGTAATTCTATTCTTATTAACTTGATGAAACTCCATACTGTTTTCCATACTGGCTGTACAAATCTACATCACCACCAGCAGTGTAAGAAGGTTCCTTTTCCCCCACAACCTCTCCAACACTTTTTATTACTTGTCTGGTTGATAATAGCCATTCTAACAGATATGAGGTGGTATATCATTATGGTTTTGATTTGTATTTCCATAATAGCTCGTGAAGTTTAGCATTTTTCATATGTCTGTTGGTTGTTTGCATGTCTTCTTGGGAAATGTGTCTGTTTAGGCCCTCTGCCCATTTTTCAATCGGATTGTTTCTTTTTTGTTGTTGTTGAGTTGTATGAGTTCCTTTATTTTCTAGTTTATATATGATATGACTGGAATTTTCTAGAACCATGTGCTCATATTACTTTTAAATAGTCTCTTGATTCTGAAATAAAACCATGTCTGTCTCATGCAGAATGAACAAATGTGTATTTCTCTCCGAAAATTTTGAGTTTATTACTATCACTAATTTGCACACTGCAGCATTGTCTTTCAACAGGTAAAGAATCAGAAGAGTAATAATAACTGCCTGCTTCCCACTTCTATTGAAGTCAAAGGGCAAAGAAATATGGTTAACATGCAGGTGGAAAGATTTAAGTCAGACATGAGAAAAAAATTTCATGATTGAGATGACTATCAGACATTGAAGCAAGTTATTAAAGGGGAAAGAAGGAAGGCATTACAAATCTCCTGTAGGGATTTTAAGGGTAGTGTATACAACCATGTGTTTAGTGAAACTTGGATAAAGCCCAGCTGAGAATTTGTGTCCACTTTTATAACACCATAAATACTAAAGACGTTTTCTGGGATAACCTTTAAATCAGCGGTCCCCAATCTTTTTGGCACCAGTGACCAGTTTTGTAAAAGACAATTTTTCCATAGATTGGGGTGGGGCGGGAGGAGAGAGGGATGGTTTCGGGATGATTCAAGCACATTACATTTACTGTGCACTTTATTTCTATTATTATTACATTGTGATATACAATAAAATAATTATACCACTCACCATAATGCAGAATCAGATGCCATCAGATGCAGCTGTACAAGTGAAGTACATCAACTCACCACTAAAAAGCCTGCCACCAAACGTAGCTTAAATTGCCTTTTGCCACTCACTGGTAGGGTTTTGCTATTAGTCTGCAAGCAATTGATTTATTATGGTCTCTGTGCAGTCAAATCTCCCTGCTAATGTTAATCTGTATTTGCAGCAGCTCCCCAGCGCTAGCATCACCACCTCAGCTCCATCTCAGATCATTAGGCATTAGATTCTCATAAGGAGCGCGCAACCTAGATCCCTCACATGTGCAGTACACAATAGGGTTCTCACGCTCCTATGTGAAAAGAGCATTTTAATGATGTATATCAATTCAATCAAATAGGTCCAAAATTCAGAAATCTATTGCAAGATATGTTTTCAGGATGATATGGAATAAAGTATAACTGCGGCAGGATTAGGGTCACAAATAGAAAATAAACAGCTCTCCCTGAAATTTACACAAATGGTGAAATATAAAACCACCAGAAACATTTATGGTTTGGCTTTTTTTGAAAATGGAGCCTTCATGAGGCTAATTTAAACACTGTATTAATGTTTATAAACTCAGTGGAGAACATGGAAAGGAACAGATGCTTACCCCTGTTATCAAGAGGGCAGACTACCAGGCTGCCAGGGAAGGAGCACTTCCTTGATGGGTCCACTATGACTTGGAAAGAAATTTCTGTTCTTAGGGGAGCCTCTAAGTAAAGCAACTTCCACCCTGCAGCCCAGAGCTTCCTAACCATATCATACTGTTGGGAGTTTTAAATTCCTACACCATAGTCTCTTGTTGAGGATCTCTTATGTTGAGAAAACATAAAGATTAATAAAAGGTAGAAGAAGAGGAGGAAGAGGTGGAGGGAAAAAGAAGAAAAAGAAGATGCACCACTTAAAGTTAAAAATATAGAGCCATAGGGTAGATTCTTAAAGGGACATTAGAAATTCAGATTCCCATTTTGCAGATGAGGAAATAGAGAAACAGAGGCAACTCAAGTTCTGTTTTAGGTGATCGAATGTAAGAGGGAAGGATTTGTTTAGTGACCTTAACATTCTCAGGCTTTATTAATTATTAATTCAGTGAAAACTCTGTCTCTTTCTCTAGATTCTCTTCTTCTTCATACCCCTAAATGGATGTGTTCCTTAGGGCTCTGCCTTTAATCCTCTGCTCACTCATTCTACCTTCTCTCTGGAAGATTAATTTTATAATTCTTTTAAAAATATTATGTTTCTTATATTTCATTTAAAAACATAATATAAGGCTTCAACATAATCACTAGGTATCTAAATCTCAAATCTCTACTTTCACTCTTGACAACCATTACTCTAGTCACACATTTCCCACTAAGATGATGAGGGAACAAATCCTACAGAGGCAATAATTCCATGCCGATATCTGGTAGAGTACTCTTCATATACAGTTTTATGGCCATTGGTCATTATTTTTATGTGTTTTATCTACCCAGAAGACAATAAATAATGTTATGCTATACGTTCTTTTTACAGGACACCTTAAATTTCACAAACACCATGTTTCATATACATAATCTTCTCATCTAATTGTCAGATTTGTAGATATTATAATAGCCATTTTGCAGACAAAAAAAAATATTCATCAAAGTTAAATAATATGTTCATTTGAAAAGAAGATGTTTCCTATGCCCTACAAGGATCTAATACATCATATACACATAATAAATATCTTTTAAATAAATAAAAATAATTGTCGATTACCTCTAGATCTGGACAATGTCTAGAAAAAATTCCAATGAGATTTCCCCCCTTCTACTTTGACATTTAACTGTGGTTCCAATGATCTCGTACCCCAGAGAATATGGCACTGTTTTAAATAATGGTTCTCAAAGATGTTCTATGGACCTCCTGGTCCCTGAGACACTTTCACATAGTCAGAAAAGTCAAAACTATTTTCAGAATAATACTAAGATGTTACTTGATTTTGTTACTAAGCTATATTTGCCCTGATGGTGCAAATACAATGATGAATAAAAGTACTGGTGCCTCAGCACCAATCAAGGCAGTGGCAACAAATTATAAAAGAAATCACTTTCACTTCATACTGCCATGATGAAACTGTAAATGTTAATTTTATCAAATCTCAACCCTTAAGAAAATGTCAATAGTCTGTGTAAAGAAATGAGAATTATAAAAAAGTACTTCTTTTGTATAATTGAAAACAACTGGAAAAACAACTGCAGTTTGTATTGTCAATAACGAGTTTTTGTGTAAAATTATAATTTTGGGAAATTTACATCTACCTCTATATCTTTACATTCCCAATACTTAAAGATTTTCTAATGATGTCAGTGGGGATACCAATAAATGTGGTTTTGTTATATTGTTTAATGTGGGTCAACATTTAGAAGATCTGGACAATTTAGAGAACCAATATTTTCCAAGTGCCTAATGTACAATGATATAAAATAATGTGTGTATAAAAGATCCATTGAAAGTGCAAGAAAGACCAATGGATTTTATTGTAAGAGTATAGAAAATTCAATGATATGGTTTAATATTCTACATTACAATTAATCTATAAGAAATTACCTCTTGTAAAGTTAGTATTGTAGCAAAAGAATATCTGAAATTTTCTGAAAAGTTATTACAATATTCCTTCCTTTTCAAATTATATATCTTTGTAAGGTCAGATTTCCTTTATATAGTGTATCCAAATTGATATATCACAACATATTGGATGAAGAAGCAGATATGAGAATATAGCTGTCTTCTATTAAACCAAACATTAGAGATGTGCAAAAATGTAAAACAGTATCATTGTTCTCACTAATTTTTTTAAATATAGCTATTTTTTACAAAAATATGTTATTCATGTTAACATGTAATAAGTTTATTATAATATTTTTATATTACTTCATGAATACTTGAAAAATTTCCTCTGCTTGAATTTCTGTGATATTTTCTTACTATCTATCTATCATCTATCCCACATATATCAATAGATATAATCCACATAAATAAAAGTTCTTGGGATAGTTTTAGCAATTCAGCTTTTTCCTTTAAGAGAATGATATTTATTTTTATTGGCATGTATAATGTTTTAATATTACCTCGTACTGAGAAACTTTATATTTAAGATCTGAGGTTTTAATCATGGGATCCCTCTCAGTGAATTAAAATATAAGAGGATCATCAATCTAGAATTAAAATCTCTGTTTAATGTCACAAAAATACTAGAAGCCAATAAGTCAGAAAAATTTATATTGCAGTAGAATTTACAGCAAGGGTTGGGAGAATAGTGTATGGCTTAAAATACATTTTATAATTTTAAGTGCTGCTGGAAAGAGCATTCCAGCCATGTAGTATATCAGAGCATAACTTTTTTTCTAAGTTATATGATAAGCAGTTTTCAAATACCAATGTTTTATTATGTTTAGATCTCAGCTCTTTTCTTTACTATCGATGGTTATATAGCTGTTGGAAAAATGAAAATGAGACACACCAGAAATTCTGACTAGTATTCTGACTAGTGATATGAAACAGAAATGGGTAGCCACAATGTGTTTTCTTTTAATAAATTATAGCTGTCATATGGATAAACTGTGATTTGAGCCAATCTTTTTGGCCCTTGTAAAACAAAAGTTTTCCAACAATTGTCTGTTTCTTTTATTCATTTTTTTCCCCTCTCCCCATCCTCCCCCATGTCTAGTGCTTTGGGATAAAGCAAACCATTTTATCTAATTTTTTTCAGTCAAAAGGAATTTCAAACATTTAAATTTGAATCTTTATGGGGTTACTCGTCTTTTTTTTCTCTAGCTCTGATTATTTTTAAGAGATACAGCCCTTTAGAAAAGTGAAGTGTGTTGATCTTTCAAGAGTCCTGCACTGAGCAATAAAAATTGATTTATGCTCTGCGATAGCATCATAAGTTTATATCTCTGAAGCACAATATAAAGTAACCCTATCACCAAGTCCCTTTGTGCATTCCTACTTTTCTTGATTGACAATACGAACTATTTATTTTTTCAATACACTCATGAATAAGGAATTCTATAAGATATACATACTCATTCTTAATGAGTACTTAGAAGTATGAAAATTAAAAAAAAAGAAAGGAAGGAAGGAAGAATAGGGAAAGGGAGGGAAGGGAAGGGAAGGGAAAAAAGGGAGGAGGAAAAGATGGAGGGAGGGACTAGAATTAATAGTCAAATGCCAGGATGGTCTCAAAGCAGCAGCTTTATTTCTACCCTAAAACAACAGTAGGACTTCTGGCATTAGTTGTATGAAATGAAGATGATTTTGTAAATAAAGAACATATTCTCTCACATTAGAATGAGTGAGTTTGAATTTCAGTCTTAGCCCTTATCAGATCCATGGCCTTGGACAATTGAATGTTCTCTATTTTGGTTTTCTTATCTGAAAAATGGGATAGTAAGAGTATCTATCTTACCAGAATTACCGTTAGAAGAAGACCTAGCACATTGTAAGCACTCAAGAAATGTTATTTTCACTTTTATCATCATTATTTTCCTTAAAGCCCTCACATATAGTCACCTACATACTTAAAATTAGGATTTTTTTTTCATAGTGTGACCCTGTAACATTTTTCTTTCTAGGTTCATTTGTTTACTTCCAAACTTTTGTTCTTCTATTTCAACTTGATAGTTTAATTTTTATACTCATAAGTAATCAAGAACTTGGGCTAGGATGCTCAGAAAAGAAAAATTTTCCCATCCAGTAAAAGGTACTAATATTTATTGGATATCTAAAAACAAATTATAAGAGAGAAAACATTTTTAAAATAATTAAACTTTTGCAAGTTTCCAGAAATAAATGCTATCCCAGATTCAATATCTATATTTAAATATGTCTATACCAATAAAATTATTTAATTTAAAGAGTATAACGCCAAATTCCTTTTCTAAAATCAAAATAGTAGTTCTCTGACTTTTAATCAAAAGAAAAAAAACTATTTAAATTCTATTGCAGCCAGACTCTTCTGATACTGAAGACAAAGCTGAATGTGAAAAAAATAAGAATGAGTAAATGAGATATGTGATACCCTAGTGAGGAAAGGATAACATTTATGTAACTGGACAATTAGCAGACCACTCCAAAGATTAGGAAGTGGCCAGGCCAAAGCCTGCCCAGTTCCTCAATTGTTTTGTCAGCATGGTAGTTCATTCATTAATTCAAAGCCAATAAAAGTGTTTTCATACACATTAAATAGGAAGGGAGGAGAAAAAAGGGAAGAGGGGAGTAGTGGTGAAATAAAATGAAGGGACGATGGTGCAGACCAATTTCAGTAGTTCTAGTCCAACTAAAGAAACTAAAAAAAGTAGTCTACGTAAGCAAGGGCTCTCCTAGAGTTCCCAAAATTGAGTCTATGAAAAGGGGAATTGTTGAGCTCCGAAAGCAGTGTGTACATATTCCCTACCTACCTTCCTTCCAACAGTTTACAAATACTTCAATACTTTTACCTATGTGCTATGCTGGCTAGTTTGGCTCACTGTTTAGAACAGGCTTAAATGAACCACCTCAGAGCCTGCAGACTGTATTTCCTAGGTAAAGTGGATACACTTACCCATACTCATCTTGATTGGCAGGTTTTCTCTGCTGGCTGCTTCCACTAGATGTCTCCGGACTTCCATCACTGCCTCTTTGTGCTTTGAGTTAAGTAAGGCTTCCCACAGGGCTTTGGCTGCAGTGTCACTGCAATAAAACCACAAAGAGCTTTAGAATGAATTTCTATAGATAATGGAAAGAGTTGAAAGCAAAATAATCTTAAATTTTTTTTTTTGAGTACTAATGTAATCTTTCCTACTGATAGACTCTAAGCATGGGGATTAAATAGAGACTATCTAACCCATTTTAATCAGCACAAAATATTGAGAAATGAAGAAGATAATAAAATCAAACTAAAAAAAGGAAGAAAAGCTATATTGTTGTTTGAGAAGTGTGGGAAAACTATATGATACTTTTATTTTAGATTTCCACTTAAAAGTACTTCAGAGTATAGTTCAACATTGCTAGAGTAACATAAATGTTATGTAAGCCAAAATTTAACAAATGTTTAAAAATGACTTATAGTCATATCAATTTGAGATCATATACTTGTTTGGGAAACACGAAGCAATTAGCAATGAGCATTCCTGTTCAAAAATCACTCACTGGAATTCCCAATGAGCAGGTTTTATATTGAATGAAAATCAAGAATTAGTCTAAGTAACTAAGGCCTTGAGTATCCCTCCTTGGGTCTTAGGTTGGAAGGATGGCACTTACTGAAGCCTTTACAACTAACCGTTGATAACAGCATGAAGCACTGCATTATGCAGGGTCTCATCTGGGCTCACTTGTCCAACAGCCCTCTGTCTCACCCAACATGCCATGTCCAAATTATAAATGAGCACAGTGTTCTTTCCGGAAGACCTCTACATGTAGCCAAGTATACACATTTGTAGTAATGCTTTAAAAACTGAACATAAAGAAACAAAGATGACTTCTGTCCATTTCCAAGGGCTATTTCCTCCACTTAAAGTTCCACTAACATCTCTTGCTATCCCGTTAGCAACAGTTTGGAAATAAATGCATTTTAAGGTTTAGTTTTAAAAGTTATATCTAATAAGATATTAATTTAGCTTTAAAGTTATACCTAGTAAGACATATCTTTCAAGTTTAAATTTGATTTGGAATAATGGAATGATGTATTTCAGCACTGAGTTTAATGTCTGACACATATTAATCTTTCATTAAACGGTTGCTTTTATTTATCATCTATTTTTTCAGCGTGAACTAATATTGCTGTTCAACATATTCTACTTGTTTTGATCTGATCAAAACTGTCATTATAACTCTGCATCTAATATTGTAAGTTTAATTTAAATAGGCAAGTAGACTACATGCCAAACCATATTCTCGGTGGTTGGGATATAGATAAAAACAAGGCATAAATTTTCAGTGACTTATAGTCTGCAACACCCAGCTCAGGTGACCAGGCAAGATGTGCCACTGGGCCCCAAAGGACACATACTACATAAGGCCACTCTACTAAGACTGGGAGACACAGCAGCCCTACCTAATACCCAGAAACAAACACAGGGAGGCAGCCAAAATAGAAAGGCCAAGAAACATGTCCCAAATGAAAGAACAGAACAAAGCTCCAGAAAAAGAACTAAATAAAATAGAGACAAGCAATCTACTAGATGTAGAGTTCAAAGTACTGGTTATAAAGATGCTCAATGAACTTAGGGGAAGAGTAGATGAACTCAGTGAGAACTTTAACAAAGAGAAATGTAAAAATGGAGACAGAAAAAATAAAAAAGAACCAGTCAGAAATGAAGAACACAATAACTGAAAAAGAAGAATATATCAGAGTGAATCAACAGTAAATTAGATGAAGCAGAGGATCAAATCGGCAGTCTAAAAGATAAGGTAGCAGAAAACACTCAATCAGAATAGCAACAAGAAAGAAGAATCCAAAAACAATTAAGATGGTTTAAGGGACCTCTAGGACAACATCAAGTGTACCAACATTCACAGAATAGGGTATCAGAAAGAGAAGAGAGAGAGCAAGGAATAGAAAACTTATTTTAAGAAATAATGACTGAAAACTTCCCTAACCTGGTGAAGGAAACAGACATACAACCCAGGAAGCACAGAGAGTCCCAAACAAGATGAACCCAAACAGGCCCATCATACTTAAAGACGCATCATAATTAAAATGCCAAAAGTTAAAGACAAAGAGAGAATCTTAAAAGCAGCAAGAGAAAAGCAGTCAGTTACCTACAAGGGAGCTCCCATAAGGCTGTCAGCTATTTCTCAACAGAAACTTTGCAGGCCAAAAGGGATTGGCACAAAATTTTCAAAGTGATGAAAAGCAAGGATCTACAACTAAGATTACTCTACCCAGTAAAGCTATCATTTAGGATCGAAGGACAGGTTAAGAGCTTCGCAGACAAGAGGAAGCTAAAAGAGTTCATCAACACCAAACCAGTATTACAAAAAATGTTAGAGGGACTTCTCTAAGAAGAAAAAGAGAACAAAGAAAAAAAATCTCAAAACAATAAAAAATAAAATAGTGATAACTACATATCTATCAACAATTACTTTATATGTAAATGGATTAAATGTACCAATCAAAAGATAGGGTAATTGAATGGATAAGGAAATAAGACCCTTACATATGCTGCCTATAGAAGACTCACTTCAGATAGAAAGACACACAAAAACTGAAAGTAAAGGGATGGAAAAAAACATTTTATAAAAATGGAAACAAACAAACAAAATGCTGAGGTAGCAACACTTATACTAAATAGACTTTAAAACAAAGACTATAACAAGAAACAAAGAAGGATACATACCACTTCTGGGTATTTATCCAAACAAACCCAAACACTACTTCAAAGGACATGTGACTACATATGTTCCTTGCAGCAGTATTTGCAATAGCCAAGGTATGGAGGCAACCTGGGTGTCCATCAATAGATGAATGGATAAAGAAGAAGTGGTATGTATATACAATGGAATATTTCTCAACCATAAAAAAAAAAATGATATCTTGCCATCTGTAACAATATGAATGGAGCTAGAAGTATTGTGCTAAGTGAAGTGAGTCAGACAGAGAAAGACAAATGCTATGATTTCACTTAAATGTGGAATCTAGAGAACAGGATAAATGAATAGACAAAATAGAAACAAGCCTATAGATACAGAGAGCATTTTGATGGTTGCTACATGGGAGGGGGTTTGGAGGGTGGGCCAAAAAGAGGAAGGAATTAAGAAGTACAAATTGGTAGTTACAAAATAGTCATAGGGATGTAAAGTATACCATGAGGATATATTCAATGTTGTAATGACTATGTATGGTATCATATGGGTACTTGATTTATCAGGGTGATCTCTTTGTAAGATACATAAGTCTTTAATCACCATGTTGTATACCTGAAACTAATAAAATATTGTATGCCAACTGTAATTGAAAAAAAAATTATTTAAAAAACAGATCAGAAAAAAAAAAAACTAGATTCGTTAAACTCATAAATAACAAACTGATGGTTGCCAAATGGAAGGGTTGTTAGAGACCAGGTGAACGAGTTAAAAAGTACAAATTGGCAGTTACAAAATAGTAATGAGGATATAAAGTACCACATAGAGGATATAGTCAATAATATTGTAATAACTATGTATGGTGCTAGATGAATACTAGATTTCTAAAAGGAACACCTCATGAGTTACATAAATGTCTCATCACTATGCTATACACCTGTAATGAATATATAATAAAACTTAAAAATTTAAGAAAATAAAATAAAACTAGATTTGTTACTTTAGAAGGAGTTCACATTCTGTAAATATTTCCAGACTAACTTATAAAGTGGATATACAACTTTAGTAGAAATGAACATGAGAGGTAATATTAAATCAATCATCTTTACATCTTCAGCAGGATGCTACCTAACCTAACACAGATGAAAAATTTATTTTTAGTTTCTGAAGGTACCTAAAGAAAAATTTAAATATGCCTGAGAAAAACACTATAGTTTCAAACAAATCAAAGTGCTATTAGATCCTATTTATATCTAATCTAAACCCTTCATGCTCTACTGCAAACTTACTTCATCTTGCTTAGTCTTTTCTCTTAAGTTCAAGAACAGCTAGATAACATCTTAATAATCAGGCCCACCCAAAAACAGTTTATTTCTTTTCATGAGTAACTTAAGGAAAATTTTTGAAAGGTAAATAAAATATATAATACTAAAAAATACTTTTAAATGTTACCACTAAATTCTATTTTAGGAGCATTTCAGGTTTACAAAACAACTAATATCTCATTTGATCTTTACTTCATGAGCTAGGCCATTATCACTGCCCCCATTTGAAGACCCTCAGAGAAGCCAACTGTCTTACTTTAGTACACTCAACTTGGAAATGGCAAAATCAGGACTCATACCCAGGTAACTGGCTTCTGAGAGCACTGATCTTTCTACTATATCATGCCATGCTTGCACTGTGCAAATCATCAAAGAGCTTCAATTATGTAAGATGCCAATTATTTTCAACTTTTCGTGTTTATTTTCTTTTCGAATCCTTAATATAGTCTCTGGTCTCCCTTTAAGTTCTTATGTGCACCTCACATAAGACAGAATGTAACAGAGTAAAGAATGAAACAAAGCCACATTAACTCATGGAGCAAGTAAAGCTTGCTCTCAGGATTTTGCCCTTTCTGTTTTAAATAATATCATACTATTCTCCTTGTAGGTAATTATTAGACAGTCACTTTGCTCTACAGTGCCAATCACTTTTATTCAACGCTCTTCTTTAAATGTTTCTCTCCAAGAAGACTTTACTAAATTTTAAATCATTCTACATATATCATTTATATAACTGAAATGACAAAAAACTAAACTCTAAATTGCCCTGAGGTATTATTGCCAATCTAGATGTTATTTGAATACATAGGAAAGAAAGGAGAAATAGTCTCTAGCTATTTTATCATTGATAAAACTGAGACAAAATATTCTACTTTTATATTGTATATTTCAAGGAATATATTGAAACAAATAACAGAATATTCATCCTGAAAATGAGAAGATCCATTTTGTTACTACGAAATATAATTAGTTTTAGTAGTGTCATTAACTACATGTCAAACACAGACTAAATATATGTCCTTTTTTAATAAACCAATTATCTTATATCCTTAAAAATCAAACCATTATGGCAAATTGTCCTGTTTAAAGATGATGAGAGGCCAAAAATATACGCACAACAATGACCTGTTAGAATTAGCTTTTTTCAAATCTCAGGAGACTTCTTTACAGAAAGATATGGTCCTTGCAGTTAATATTTGGCTCTTCATTCACCAGAATTGCTTAACTATGAATGAAATCTTATAGCTGCCTTGGTTTGTCATGTATGAAATGTCAAGTGAAGTCCACTAGAAACTGACAGGAAATATTCATCACCAAATAAAATATAAAGAAGACAGCATTAATTTTTTAAAGGTGCCGAATGTTGAATCATGGTGCTACATCAATCAAATGGAAGACATACAATTAAGAGACTGAGGGTGAAATGTGAATGCACACCATTATCTTGCGACTAAGCTCAGAGAAATGGTTTCCTCAAGGAGCACATGGAAAGTTAAGCTTACTCACAGGATTTGCAATAATAGTCACAGTGTTCCACAAGAAATACAACAACAACAATAATAACAACAAAAAATAAAAAGCCCAAACAAACATTTTCAACTAATTTTAAACAGAGAGCAATCTGAGTCATAGTTTTTCAAAGCAGGGAATAATGGCTTCTGTCAGTGGTGAGTTTAAGGAGCTCTGAAGGTAGGTTTATTAATTAAATTATTCCCAGAGGTTTCAACAGTCATCATTCCTCATGAAGACTTTTTTAAACAATTAGTTCATTTTTAACAAAATTATCCATGAACTTTCTTCTCAATAGAAATCAGCTAATCACAGAAGGATATTGAAGTAGACCCTTGATACTGGCAAGCAGTCCTTCACTCATTCTTCTTCTATTAAAATACAGTTAATATACAATACTATATTAGTTTCAGGTATATGACATGGTTATTCAACATTAATATACCTAATGAAGTGTTCACTATGATAAGTCTAGTAACCATCTGTCATTGTGCAAGGTTATTATATTATTGATTATATTCCCTATGCTGTACATTATATCCTGTGATCTATGGATTTCATATCTGGAACTTTGTACCACTCATTTCCCTTCACCTTTTTGTCCCCACCCTCAGCCTCCTCCCTCTGGCAACCATCAGTTATTCTCTATATTTAAGAGTCTGTTTCTATTTTGTACTGTTTGTTTTGTTTTCTAGATTTCACATATAAGTGAAATCATACAGTATTTGTCTTTGATTTATTTCGTTTATCATAATACCCTCTAGATTCATACATTCTTTCAGAATATGAGCACTTCCTGTGTGCTGGGAACTCAGTGAGGTGCTGCAACCACAGCTGTGAGCAACCTCCAGTGCCCTGCCCTCGTGTAGCTAGAAATCTAGCAGGGAACCTAGAACTGAGTATTCTCCTCCAGAAGTGATAAGAGCAGAGAATGGGAGCTCTGGGAAAGTATATCACCTAACCTAGACTGGGTATGCAGGTGAAGGTCAGAGGATGTGACAGCGAGCCTTGAAAAATAAGTAGGAATTAGCCAGTCGAAAACTAGAGTAAGAGCAGTCTAGGCAGAAGTAGCATAATGGGTAGTGTTCCTAAGAAGAGAACTCGAGACCTTTGCAAGGAAATGAAAATAAGTATGAATGAAATATAAAGCTCTAGTTTGACACTGCCCTCAGCTCATATTAAATCGTCCACATGTTAAATGTGGTAACTCACATTAGGCATTGTAGACTTTTTTCCAAGGGCAGTTAAAGAGTATTCAGCAACAGACTGACCTAATCAGGTTTGCATTAATAAAAGATCACTCTGGCCTCTGTAGAGAATGGACCTGAATAGTGAGTGAGAGGCTACTGCATAGTCCAAGTAAGAACCGATGATGGCTTAAACCAGAGTGACTTCCTAGAGCTATCAGATTATATTATTCCCCTGCTCAAAACCTTTCCATGCTTCCTAACTACCACTATAGTAAAATCTAACATCTTTATTGTGGCCAATAGGCTTATATACATTGGTGCATTCCTATATCTACAACTTTATCTCTTACCTTCTCAGCTTCATCCATTAGACCTCAGCCACGCTGGCCTGATTTCAGTCCTTTGAATGGGTCAAGCATGTTCCCAACTCAGGGCCTTCAAATTTGCTATTCTCTTTGCTTAGCATCTTCTTTCTTCAGATATTCACTGATTAGGTCTTATTCACTCAACAAATATTTATTGAGTACCTACCAAATGCCAGTTCTGTTCTAGATACAGATAAAGGCTTCCTTCCTTGACTACTTGAGCTTATTTGGCACTCCCTATTCCAAATAGCACTTGCTCTATTTTATTTATAACATTTGTCACTAACTCAAATTATGTATCATTAAATAGAATTTATTTTAATGAATTGGGAATGTGACTACAGGGCATTTAAAAGAGCATTCTGGTTTTATCAGAATATCAGCATCTTGGGACCATGGATGGCAGGGTACTCAGGCCACCAACACCTATTGTGCCAGGCACTGTAGGTGCAAGTGTATAAGGGTAAACAAGTTAGAGAAAGACCATTTCTCAGCAAGCTTCCAAGTCTAGTTGGAGACAATAGACATTAAATAGTTATTATAAGATAATTCACTATGAGCTGATATAGGAAAAAAAAGGGTGCTATCTATGGAAGCAAAGATAAAGCCGGAGGTGGGGAGAAAGAAAGAGCAACATGCAGGATGACTAAAAGGTAGAAGAGCAGGACACTGAGGACCTGAAAGAAGTTTAGTGTAGCTGCAGCTAAGAGTATGAACATGTAGGGCCAAGGGAAGGAGGGAGCAGAGAGGGAAGGAGGGAAAAGATAGAGAAGATGAAGGCTGAAAAAATAAGTAGGAAGGCTTTCTAAACAAGTTAAAAGTTTTAGTTTTTACCCGAAGGGCAATGGAGGACCACTAAGGTATTTTACCAGAGGAGGGTTAGAATCAGATTTACTATTACTTGTCCAGCTGAATAAATATGTCTATAAATAGCCAGTCTTTAAATGTGCTTTAAAACTGTAATCCTTTCAAAGTGTGCAGATAAACTTTAACTTTTAAATATTACTAAACTATGTGAATATAATCCATCCATTTCTTCTTATTGAAGGTTTTATGTTGTGTTTTTGTTCATTTATTAAACAAATATAAGTGCCTGCTATGCATCAGGCCCTATTCTTGGGGCTGGGGATATAGCAGTAAACAAAACAGACATAAAACAACTGCTCTATGTAATTTATATTCTGGAGTTTATTTTCTGAACACAGAACATAGAAATCGTAAAGTAAGAAAAATTAGAATCAAAGTTTTCTTAGAAATTATCTAATGCACTCTTTTACAAATAAGAAAACTGTGACTATGATAAATTAAATACCTTCTTCAAGGTCATAAAGTTTTGTTGGAAAAGCCACTATATTAGAGTAATGACTAGAAAACAAAAACTACACAGAAGCTGCTCAATGGACAGCAAAAAAAGACACATCAACAGAAACAGCCTCTCTTCGTGTAACAACTGAAAGGATTGTTTTAATGAGTTTTTGTATCCACTGTCACATTTTTTAAAGAATGTTCCCATAACTATCAAATACATTGTGGAAAAGGATAAAATAATTTAAAAAATGTTAAACTAAAATATTCCATTGGAGTGTATTCCAAGGAGAAAGCAGAGTATAATGGAAAAAACATGAACCCTAATACAGCTTATACTTTGAGCAAGGAACTGGTATCTACTCCTCAAGTCTCATCAATACCATATATCTCAATACCATACATCTCCTCAACCTTTTTGGCACCAGGGACCAGTTTCATGGGAGACAATTTTTCCATGGACCAGGGTGGGGAGGAGAGGGATGGTTTCAGGATGATTCAAGCACATTACATTTATTGTGCACTTTATTTCTATTATTATTACATTGCAATATATAATGAAATAATTACACAACTCACCATAATGCAGAATCAGATATCATCAGATGCAGCTGTACAAGTGAAGTACATCAACTCACTTGCCACTATAATGCCTGCCACCAGATACAGTTTGTCTTTTGCCACTCATTGGTAGAGCTTCCATTAGTCTGCAAGCAATTGATTTTTTAAGATCTCTGTGCAGTCAAACCTGCCTGCTAATGTTAATCTGTATTTGCAGTTGTTCCCCAGCATTAGCATCACCGCCTCAGATCATCAAGCATTAGATTTGCACACATCTAATGGAGTGCACAACCTAGATCCCTCGAATGCACAGTTCAAAATAGGGTTCATGTTTCTATGAGAATTTAGTGCCCAACAGTCTGAGATGGAGCTGAAGTGGTGATGCTAGCACTGGGGAGCAACTGCAAATAACAGATGAAGCTTTGCTCTCTGCTTGCAGCTTACCTCCTGCTGTATGGTCCAGTTCCTAATAGGCCATGACCAGTACCAGTCCATGGCACGGGGGTTGGGGACCCCTGTCTT
Organism: Pteropus medius; assembly: GCF_902729225.1. Classification (NCBI taxonomy): domain Eukaryota; kingdom Metazoa; phylum Chordata; class Mammalia; order Chiroptera; family Pteropodidae; genus Pteropus; species Pteropus medius. Next base: position 8,431,638 of record NW_024351730.1, read on the forward strand.
ATACTATAGAAAAGTGATTTTCATTAATTCACTCAACAAGAATAAAGCACCGCATTATCAATTTTTTTTTACGCCTACAGCACTGTATCAATTTAATTTGTCGTTCTCCTCAGAAAAAAGCTGTCATTTTTAAATGTATTTTCTGTTGTGAACTTTTAATTAGCATAATAATCTTGTTGTGAATTATGTATTTTTGGTTTGATATTCAAAAACAAAAAAGTTCTAAAAAATGCATGATCTTTCTGTATCAATCTATAGCTAGCAGAAAATCTATATGATTGGTTCCAGATTATAAATGTACTAGAATGTCTTTAACAATGCAGAAATCATAACCATATGTTAAGAAAACTAAATAAAAATCCAGGATAAAACATTGTTTAATTCTAGGATAAACGATTGTACACAAGCTTTATAATTGCTCAGAATAACAAAAGAACAATCTTCAACTGATAAAGTTTCATCTCTTTTCAAGGAATACTCTGATTCATCATTTCTTCCTTTAATATACCTTCGTTCAGCACTGCATTTGGCTCATAAAACCTCTTCTAAAATGATCCAGAACATAACATATAAACTGTTTCACCATCATATAAAATAATTGGGGGTAACTGAACTTCATCTCAGTTCAGATAAACATTTTTTATTCCTACTTTCTACCATCTCATTAATGATAATACCATAATCCACATAAATTTATTCATAATTTCCTCCTAGCAAACAATAACACATAGGAATTTTTCACATGGATTCCTAGTACAAAAAAGAGATTCATTTTAAATCACTAACACAATTAGATTACTTAAAAACCAAACATACATCCCCTCTTGCACATTTCTCTGACTCAGAAGGCTATACTTTGAATTCCTGTAGGTTACCTCCATGACCCATGCCAAAGGCCAGCACTTGCTCCACCGGGAAACTCTACTCTAGACTGGATTACATTTGTGTGTTTTGGCTTGAATTCAAGACTTGGAAAATTAAGGATTAGTTCATGTGTCAGGAAAGTCTAAGATAAAGAGTTAGTGACAGTTTTATAGAGGCTCTTAGAAGCAAACTCATCTGTTTGCTTTACTCCTGTCATTCTACTCCATAAAGAAGTGTCATTTCAAAATCAGCATAACCTTCTTTTATTGTGGTGATTCTAGACGCTACTCACCATGAGTAACACCATTGTATCTACACACACGTGTGTGATGTTTCAAATGCACTAAATTGGGAAAATTTGATTTGTTAAAATGATTATCATCTTGTTTTACTCTTCACTAGTTTTTGGTTGGGTTTTGGCGCAGGTGGAATATGAATTTATGTTGCACCTATTATTTATCATCTTAACTCCTATATATTTTGTTAAGGTATTTTGCATCATATCCCTTGGTACCTTAGAAATATTAAACAGTATGAAGTGTTAATAGGGATACAACTCAAAGGAGAAAATAATATACAATAGTTATTTCCATAAGGAAGTTTAAGGATTGCAATCCGTTTAATTGTTAAAGAGACAACTTATTCTAAAGTTGCATTTACACAGTAAGCACACTATTTTTACTTATAATGATGATGAGGTAGTTTCTCATAAAGCTAAATTAATTGATTTAAAGTATTTCCAATGTGGTAAGAGAAATAATCTACTGTGAGTGCACTGTGTGGCAAAACTAGAAGACCTCCCTTGACTAATAAAAAGTTTGTGTTGTTTAATTTCTCTACTCTATGAAATCCAAAAATCTAGGAACCACTCCTCAGGCCCCAGACCTAAGAAATAGTATAAAAGAATCTTTGGATTTCCTTCTAAAATTTTATAGCCAAAATTATCCTGTTAGTAAAAGGGACCGAAATTCAGAATAAAAACCCCAAATGAAGAGATAACAAGTATATTATCTGGAATATCCTCCATAAGGAACAGCATATAGTAAGGAAGGCCCCAAACAACTAACACTCACTTACATTCAACATTCAACCTCCTGGCCTAAAAGTACACTGAGCCCTGATAAATAGCATCAATACTGTTTTGAAATGTATCTGGGATCTGTTTGAATCAAGTTTAGTGAGACATGCACAAATAGAAGTGACTGTCACAAAGGAAGAAGTCTTTATATTCGCAGATCCTTAGACACAGGAAGCATGGCACAATACACAGGGCCACATGAAGCACCAGGGTTGGTCAGGAGGCAGAGGAAGCGATGAAAAAACATGAGCAATTCTTTATTGTGGTTTTCAGGGGAAGGAATAGGTGAGGCAGGCAAGCAGGCTAAGGAGTCTTGGCATTGGCTAGTTTTAATAATTTCAGTGTTCCGATGGCATTATGCAAGGCAATTGACTTATTTTTATCTCGTTTGAGTCTTACGACTGACTAAACATAGCAGGCATTATTATAACCCAATTTTCAGATGAGAAGGCTTAGGTTCAGAGAGCATAAGCATCAGTAACACTTCAGTTTTGAAACTATTTGCCAAGAGTATTATTTTTTAAGCATGCTAGAATGATTCAATATTTGAGTATCTATCAATGCAATTTGCCACACTAACAGATGAAAAGAGAAAAATCATATATATGATCTTAACAGTTTCAAGAAAGACATTTCGCACAGATTTCAACATCCATTCATGATTTTAAAAAACAAAACAACTCAGTAAATTAGGAAAAGAAGAGAAACCTCTTTAACCTAATAAATATATCTACAAACAGCCTACAGCAAATATTATTCTAAATGGGTTAACATTAGAAATATTCCCTTTAAATTCAGAAATAAGACAAAGATGGACACCATCACCATTCCTATTCAATACCACATGCAACAAGACAAGAAAGAGGAAGTACGCTGTCATTCCTAGAAGATACCCAATCTTGCTATCAGTTTTGCCAACTATAGCAAAACAAAACAGAAACAGACTCACAGTATGGAGAACAAGCTGATGGTTGCCAAAGGGGAGGAGGTTGTGTAGGTGGGAATAAAAAGAAATTCTAATTTACCTAGAGTCACTACAGTTATTTCGTTTGCTTATCCATACCCAAGGGCTAGGAGATGCTCAATGATGTTCATGGGGCTAGCAGTTCTAAAGTATATGCACCAAATAAAAGAGCTGAAAAATAGGATAAGCAAAACCTGATAGAACTGAGAGAAAAAAATAGACAAACTCACAATTATAATTAGAGATTTCATCACCCTTCTCCCAACACTTGATAGAAATATCAGACCAAATCAACAAGAATACGTAAAAACTCAACAGCATCATCAACCAACAGGATACAATCAACACTTATAGAACTCTTCACCCAACAATAGCATTATATACATTCCTTTCAAGTGCCTGTGAAGTATATATATCAAGATAGACCACATCCCAGACCACTACAAACAAATAAACAAACAAAACAAAACACCTTAATAAATTTAAAATAATTGAAACCATATAGAATGTATTCTCCAAACACAATGGAAACAAACTCAAATATCGGTAACAAATGTAACATGAAAAAAGTCTCCAAATACTTGAAAACTAAACAGTACACTTCAAAATAATCCATCAAAGAGAAAGTCCAATAGAATCAAAATATATTGAAATAACAACATATCAAACTTGTGGGATATGGCTAAATAAGTGCTGAGAGAAATTTTTATAGCACTAAATGCATACATTTAGTATTTAGAAGAAAAGGAAATTTTTCAAGCCAGCACTCTGAGCTCTCACCTAAATAACCTGGGGTGAGGGGGGGCGGGAAAAAGAGCAAAATAAACTCAAAACAAGAATAAGAAAGGAATCAATAAAGAGAAGAAATTAATGAAATCGTAAATAAAAATAATACAGAAAATTACTGAAACAACTGTTTCCTTGAAAAATATCAAAAATTTGATGAAATTCTAGCAAAACTAGAAAAAAATAAACATAAAAAATACCAATATCAGGAATGAATCAGAAGATATCAATACAGAACCTAAATATATCAAAAGTATAATAAGGGAATACTAGAAACAGCTCTATATACATAAATTTGACAACTTAGATGAAATAGACTAATTCCTCAAAAAACACTATCACAATTGACCCTATTTTGAATAGTCTTATAACTATTGAAGTTAAATTTTAATTTAAAACCCCTAAAATTTCCAGTCCCAAATGGTTTCACCAGAGAATTCTACCAAAGATTTAAGAAGATTAATACCATTTCTACATACTTTCTTCCAGAAAATAAAAAAGGAAAGAACACTGCTCAGTTCATTTTTTGAAGCTGGTATTACTATGATACAAAAACCACACAAAGTGCAAAAAAATAAAACTACAAACCAATATCCCTCATGAATGTGGATGCAAAAATCTTTAAGAAAATATTAGCAAATAAAACAAAATGCAAAAAATATTAGCAAATAGAATTCAACAATACAGAAAAATAATTACATATCATGAGCAAGTAGACTTTATTCAGAAATGCAAGGCTGGTTTAATATTTAAAAATCCATCAGTGTAATCCACTATATTAACAAGTGTTTAAAAAATCATATTGATTGATGTAGAAAAGGCTTTGAGAAAATTCAACACCCATTTATGATAAAAAAAAAAACTCTCAGAGAAATAGAACTAGAGGGACACCTCTTTAATGGATAGGGAATCGTCAACGATGACAAAAAGATCCCTACAGCTAACATTACACCTAATGGTAAAAGGACTAAATACCTTCCCCTAAGATTGGGAATAAGGCTCCATTATTATTCAACATAATGCTGCAAGATCTAGCCAGGGCAATAAGGCTAAAAAGGAAATGAAAGACATAAAGGTCATAAAGAAATAAATAAAACTGACCCTATTTGCAAATGACATAATTATCTTCATCAACAATTCCAAGGAACTTAACAGATAAACTTCTAGAATACATAAATTCAGAAAAGTTGCAGGATACAAGATAAACATACAAAAATCTATTGTATTTCTACAGGTTATTGATGAACATGTGGACAGATTATAAAATTACAGTGCTATTTATAACCACTCAAAAAAATGAAATACTTAATGTGTAAATCTAATAAAACATGAATATGACCTAAATGCTGAAAAGTACAAAATATCATTGAAAAAAAAAATCAAAGATAATCTAAATAAATATACTGAGTTCATGGTTGCAAAACTCAACATAGTAAAGATGTCAATTCTCCTCAAATTGATATATAAGTTTAATGAATTTCTACCAAAATCACAGCAATATTTTTTATAGATATAGATAAGATTATTCTAAATTTTATATAGAAAGGCAAAGGAACTATTTAAAAATAATTTTGAAAAAGGCGTTAAAATGGAGGAATCAGTCTACCTGACTTTAAGACTTACCATATAGCTATAGTAATCAAGACTGTTCGGTATTGGTAGAGCGATAGACATACAGATCAATAGAACAGAAAAAGGAACCCAGAAACAGGTCAAAGCAAATATGCTCAACTGATTTTTGTCAAAGTGCTAAAGAGATTCAATAGAGGGAAAATAAATGGTACTTGAGCATTTGGACATGCATAGGCAGAGAGAGACAGAGACAGAGAGAGAACCTTGACATATTTTATATCTTTTAAGAAAATTAACACAAAATGAATCGTAGACTTAAATGTAAAACATAAAACTTTTAGAAAAAAAAAATCATAGAAAATCTTTAGGATCTAGGGTTAGGCAGATAGGCAGAGTTCTTAAATAGTCTTAATCTACAAAAGGAAAAATTGATAAATTGAACATCAAAATTAAACTTTTGCTTTGTGGAAAGTCCCTGTTAAGAAGATGAAAGGACAAGCTACAGATTAGAAGAAAATATTTGCAAATCACTTATCTGACAAAGGTTTATATAAACTCAACAACAACAACAAAAAATTCCAATAGGAAAATGGGCAAAAAATCTGAAAAGACATTTTATCTATGAGGATATTCAGATGGAAACTAAGTATAGGAAAAGATGTTCACTATAATTGCCATTAGGGAAACACAAATTAACACCACAAGTTATCTTTAAACAACTAGGCTGGACTGTGCTAGCCCCAGATTCACAAGGCTTACAATTTACTTCAGTGAAGTCCCTATTTGAAAACATCTACTCAAGAAGACCTTTTCTATCTCCTCCATACACCTCCTCACCACCCCAAATCCATAGTCATTCTTGATTCCATTACCTTTTATTTGCTTCATAGCACTTATCCCAGGCAGACATAAAACAAATGAAATAAAGCAAAACCTTTTGCTTTGGCAACCTCTCAGCCACATTATGCCTTCTTGGGCAAAAGGAAGATTTCTTTCTTCTCCTTCTCCCAGCTTTTTCCCTTCTCCACCAGGAATCTCCTTTTCTTATATTCGCTTATTTATCTGTTTGTTGTCTGTCTCCCCCATTAGAGTAAGTTCCAGGAGGGCATAGATATTGTCTTCATCAAGTTCCTGCACACAGTAGTCAATTAATAAATATTTTGAATAAATAAATTACAACACACATTTATATGCTAAGAGGGTTTAACCAAATAGACTTCCGGGATTTCAGTCCCACCTGCATTGGGCCCCCAAAGTGCCCTTTTCAATGCTACTTTATCATTCTTACTTTATCCTCCTTCCAGCTTTGGCAGAAAGACACCTACCACCACCCTGTCAATCCCAACCACTCCATCACTAATCATTATTCTAGTGTGATACTGTTATTAGAAGGCAAAGTAAAAGAAAAAGAAAGGAAAGAGGCCCTCAGGCAAGAATACCAGCAGGTGTTAGGGAAGAAAAGCTGTGGCCAGAGCTGTGGGACAATCCTGGCATGCTGTTCAGTACACACTGGTCCATATAACAAAAGATCTGGAAGCATACAAATAAAGGTCGTGGTTGGTTAACACAACAGGAATTAGATTTTTGGACTTGACTTTTTTGCTTGGCAGTGAGCATCAACCTAATTAGGAACCTGTCTTTCAAATGTAACGGGTCTTTCCATTTCTTCTTTTCCATTTTAGCTAACTTCAGAGGGTTCTTGGCTTTGTTTAAGGAGCCATAGTTTCCATGTAAATTATGGATCCCTAAGCCACAATGACCCCAGAGTCCATTCTTCTCACAATACTGACCACAAGCCATTTAAAAATTTTCAATACGAAAAAGATTCTGGGGGTTGCCTGCACATTCCTTAACTAACAAATGCCATGACAGAGTTGCAATATGTGAGCAATTATAAAACAAGAATTTCTACCTTCAAACCTTCTTTTCTTAACATGCATTAAAATTTTTTTGAAAAATATAACTATTAAACATAATTCTTCAGCAAGAAATCTAATTTAAATGTCTCTGACATTAAATTATTTAACCATTTCTCTGTGGACACTTTATCTCTTCATTTTCAGAAAAGAATGCTGCCCTATTTCTTCCCACAAATTACTCGCTAATACTGTTTACTAAACCTATAACTGAGACCAGGCGATCTTTAGAATTCCTCAAAAAATTTAAATATGGAAAGCTGTATGCTAAGAAGAGGTAGGGCTTTTTCCTAGTCAATTTGCAATGTTTGCTTGAAAAGTGAAAAAGAAAATTCATTTTTTGCAGGGAGGTCAAAGTGGGGAAGAGGAGATGCCCACAGCCTGTCCAAAGCCAAGGTCATTCAAACACTTCTTTTGTGTGCTGGCTCTCTGCCTCAAAGTCAACACTAAATATACAGTTACTTAACATTTCCACCCAAATTCAGTAATTCTATCTGTAGGTAAATTTAAAATCAAAGTAGTACCTCTGATTCTGTTCTAAGAAAAATTAACTTTCTTTCCTCTGAAAATATTGTCTCCTTAATAGTAATATTTAAATGGTATTTGGAAATAAAGGAAAGAGGAGAAAAAAATTATTATTTTGAAGTGATTTAACAAATTTTGACTTTGAGGGCCCAGTTAATGACTTAATATACACCATTATCAGATTACTTAACAGTGTGAAAGTTAAAAAAACTGACTCATTGGTATTTAGATTGAAACCACTGCTACATTTGTCTCTTATCTGTAAGAGCTATTCTATTTATTCCATTTATACTCCAGGAAAAAATATGCCCACCTTTAACATAAACATTAACTGGACTTAAAATATTTTTTTATAAACCAGAGTACCCATCATTTCTGAATTCATCGGTTTATTTAGATGTTCATTCAACTAAGCATGTGATAAAGAGTTGGTATGATATAGTAAAAATAGAAATGTGCCTTAGAATTAAATAAATAAATGTATATATTAAATCAAGGTAATAGATACAGAAAACATTGTTAGTTGCCAGAGGTAGGGGGTAAGAGAAATGGCTGATGGGAATCAAAAGGTACAAACATCATTTTAAGTCCTGGGGATGTCATGTACAGCATGTTGACTATAATTAATAATACTGTATTGCATATTTGAAAGTTGCTTCGATAATAAATGTTTAAAGTTTTTATCATAAGAAAAAAATCTGTAACTATGGCATTGGATGTCAACTAGACTTATTGTGATCATTTTGCAATATACTATACAAATATCAAATATTTATGTTGTACATCTGAAACTGACATGTTTTATGTCAATTATACCTCAATAAAAAAGTGGCAAAAAGAAGACAAAAAAATTTTTTTAATAACCTAATTCAATCACTTTGGGAAAGTTTGCCTTAGGGCAGGTTATTTAAATCTCTCTCAACTTCCACAAAAACAGACAAAAATTAATATCCACCTTGTAGAGTTGTTTTTAGAATTAAGTGAAATAATGCATTTTAAAACATCTAGCACAATGCCTGACAAAATTCAGGCACTCCATGTATCCTTCCATCCTTCTCACTGACCTAGACAATGAGGTGCATTTGGGAAAAAGTACACAGAAAATTCCTATTCTGCAGGAACTTAATTAAAAAAATAAGATATACATATACACATACATATAATAAAACCAATCAGCAATACTAGACAGTGACTTAAGTGCTAAAATGAAATACATACGGCTTTTCATCAACTTATCATTTTTATACTTGGCCTTAAATCTAATAAGACTTATTCAATTATTTATTCATTCTTTCATTCAATTTACTAGCACTTAAGAATGCCAGACACAGCTATTACCTCCAAGGAATTTACAATCTAGTAGGGGAGACAGACATGTAACAAATAATTACAGTGTTTGGCATTTTAATAGAAGTTTTAAAGGAAAGAAGGGTTCATTAAGGGAGGAAAGACAATGAATGTAGTGAGGAAAGCTTTGTACAGATTCCAAAGTAAGAGACAGCAAGTGTCCTTTTTAGGATTATAGAATCCTACCTTAAGCGAGCTTAAAAAGGAAGGAGTGTTTTATTTAAATCTAATTTCCATTTACGTTTCAATAGAAATCCATTAACATGATTAAAAATCCAACACATAAACTGGTATACGTAGTAAGACATCTCCCACCTTCCTCTTTCTTTATTCATTTTACTAACTTCTCAGTATGCCCCAGCCACTCAGTGCCCCTCTACAGAGGCAGCCAATGTCATCAGTTCCTTATATATTTTCCTAATATATTTAATGTAAATGTGAATATATACCTCCTCTTTCTACAAATAGGTGTGCTACACCTTGCTTTTTTCAATTGAAGTATGTCATTGAGCTTACTGCTTACCAGTATATAAACGACTTCATTCTTCACTCTATTTTAATATGTGAGTATTACTTCATTAATATGTGAGTATTATTTCGTCGTATGAATGTACCACAGTTTACTGAACTGATAGACACTGAAGTGACCTCTGGTCTTGCTATTACAAATACTGTAGTGATTAATAAATGTAAAATATCATTTTACATGAGTGCAGAATACATATATGAAATAAAATCCTAAAGTAGAATTGCTGGGTCAATTTTGCTGTATTTTGCTAACCCAAATGAGAGTATTTCAAATACTCAACAATTAGAGTCTAACATTCTCAAACTAACCTCTCCTATGCTCTGGTTTGGCTTCATGCTCTGTATCTTAGTCCACGACCTCACTCCACTCATGGATACGGCCCTGGCAACATTCATCGCCATGCATTCCATCAGCAAATATCTTGAGTACTGTTCTAGGTGCTGAAGACATAGCAGTAAATAAAACAGACAAATATCCTTCCTGTCATGGAACTCTCTAATGGGAAATTCTCTGCATCACTTTCTAGGAGGGGGAGAGACAAATATACAACATAAGTAAGTATATTAGAAAATGATTAGTGCTAAGGAGAAAAACAATAAAACAAGGAAGGGAAATATGAAGTGCTAAGATGAACAGAAAAGGCCTAAGAAGGAAGAAAGGAAATATGGGGCAAGAATGATCTAGGCAGAAGGAATAGTAAGAGCAAAAGCCATGTGGCAGGACAGCAAGTACCCTATCGGAGGAATAGAAAGAAGTTTAGTGTGGCAGGAAAGAAGCAAGTTAGGGGGAGAGAATAAGAGATCGAGTCAGAGAAAAACCAGAAAGGCAGCTGGTACACAGTCTTGTAGGACATTGTAAGGTCTTTGGCTTTCACTGTGAGGCGTATGGGGAGCTATGGGAGAAATGGGTCTTGGACCGAGCAGAACCAATAGCACCACAAGTGCTGGGTTAGGCCAGAGCCAGAGGCACCTGCAGAGACATAACAAATGCAGGTAGGACATCAGGCTAAGGGTGCTTAAGGAACTGAAAGAATAATAGGTTAGGGAGAGTAGAGATGGGTCAGAGAATAGAAACCCACTTAAACAGAAGGAAAATAGAGGAAAAGAAAAGATTCTGCTTCCTTCTTGAACAAAATATTCCATATAATCCTGGGACCAATGGACAGGGACTGGAAAGCCATGTGATAATGTATTTAAGTTATCAATTTCTCATTTGCACTGGCAGTAATTTCAATGGCTATAATTATAAGTAGCCTTTTATAAAATTATATTAGCAATAAATTTTGATTATCAACGTTTGTATCATAGAAACTTGCTTTTTAAAGATTATTACATTGCAGACACATTATTTATTGCAAAGCACCCAACTGGTTTGGATTTTAGTACTAACTTTTTTATCCTCACACTAATTTCATTGAGAAGTTTCTGGGAGGTGGTATTGGAGGTAGTAGTAGTGGTTGTGATTTTCATAGAAGTATATGATATTCTGGGAAAGCTGAATTTATTTTAATACTTCTTTTGCAGAAAAATTAATCAATTAAATTCTCTGAGTCTTCCAAGCAATTATATTAAATTCTCCCAACTATTGCTTTATTTTTTCTTTTTAAAATTTTTTTTTTTACTTTTTCGATTACAGTTGACATTCAATATTATATTAGTTTCCGGAATACAACATAACAATTTAACTTTCATATACTTCAAAATGTGATTACCACACTAAATCCGGTAATCACCTGTCACCAAGTAAAGTTATTACAATGTTATTGACTATATTCCCCTTCGCCTTTTTACCTATTCCCCAATCTTCTCTCTTTTGGCAACCATCAGTTTGTTCTCTGTTTCAGATCTTTATTTGCTTATAATATTCTCACCACCTATCTTTTTACCTTCTGCGACCTGACTTCTAGTCTCACCATTTCACCAAACTTGCTCTCAGTAAAGCTTTCTTCTTTATTCTGATCCCTCTAGAACCAATCACCACTTTTAATATTTATGACCATATTCTCATACTTGGGTGGCACTCAAAGCTCATATTCCCTGACAACACTCACTCATAGTGTGAAAGGAAAAGGCACCCACTGAAATCAAAGACCAGGAGGGAAAAATATATGTGGTGCTCAGAGGCAGAGCCAAGTCACAGCTAGGGCTCATTAGGAAGAATTTTTACTTTAAACCCAAGAGCCCAAGTCATCTAGGCTACAGGTCCCCAACCCCCAGGCTGCAGACCAGTACTGGTCCATGGCCTGTTAGGAACTGGGCCACACAGTAGGAGTTGAGCAGCAAGCAAGTAAGCAAAGCTTCATCTGTATTTGCAGCCACTCCCCAGCACAGTTAAACAGAAAACAGTTAAAATTCAGTCTGTCTGACGTCAAGGCCTTGAACAGGCTTTTTCCAAGTTCTTGCCCCTTAGACCCTTGGAATTATGTTGTCCTTTCCAAAGTCTGATTAACAGTTCTTCCTTTGATTCTGTTAGCTATCCAAGCTCCTATAATAAATTCCATTTTTACTGAAATTAGCCAAAATTGATTTCTGTTGTTAATGTAACTATTATATTAAACAAATAGGCTTCCCTAAATCAAATCATGAAGTAACTTTACTTTTGTCTCTTCAAATCTATTCACGAGACTTGCTCTTCTCTGGCCCCTGAACAGAAGTGAAGACAGGGGCTCTGAAGTCAAACGGTCTGGGCACAAATTCTAGCTCCACCTCTAGCTACCTATGATATTTACTGTCTCTTTGCTTCAGTTTCCTTACCTGTAAAATGGGGGAATAACAACACCTACCTCATTGGGTTAATAGAAAACTTAGACTTCCCAAATGAAAAATGCCTGGAAGTGTACTTGGCACATAGTAAGTCCTGAAAAATGTTAATATTGCTGGTAGCAGTGGTGGTCCAATGAGCTTGCCTTTCTTCCTCATAACCCATCTTATCAAGCCCTGACCATTCCTGTTTCCATACCTATGCTTATGCTAGCCTTCTCTTCTTTTCTAAATCCTTCAAGACATAATTAATTCAAATAGCACCACTTCCACAAGGCCCACATTGATTTGGAAAGACTACATTAATCTATTTTGTTTGTGGGAATTATATAATTTGTAGCAGACATGTGAGTCCTGGTTTCATATAATATCATTGTTTTTTAATTGTACCTGTGTGTAAATCACGACTATCTCAACAAGAAAAAGTGTTTCTTGAAGCCAAGAATGATATTTTATATTCTTTTATGTCCTTCCTATTACTTAGTCCACAGTAGGGGGTCACAGTAAGTCCTTAATATTTAACTTGGCCCTCTGAACAGCTAAAAGTATTTCCACAATTTTCACAATTATTTTAGGGTTTGTATAGCTACAAGCCTTTAGGCCTGTTTCATTATATGTGTTGCTGAAGTTGCACATGGCACATGTTTTTACTATGTATAAGCTTACAAAAAAGGCTACAGAATTTTCCATTTTCTTCCCACATGAGGCATCTAATATATGTTAATTATCTACTCCCCAAAAAAGTTGAAACTTAAGGAGTTAAAAATTAATTCCAAAAATGATAGGAAATTCCAAATGTATCTACTACTATTAAGATTTGAAAGTACAATGCCAAAAGGTTTCTGTTTTGTTTAAAAATTAAAAATGTAAAGATATGGGAAACACATACTCACACACTTTTTCCCCTTCTAATACATTTTTTTTCTCAGAAGAATTATTGAGGAAGGACAAAGCAGAGAAGGTAATTAGTACCTTTTTATTGTTACGTTTGTCGAGAAATGTTCTTTTATTTTTGAAACTCCGAATAACATAAAGTACACCATCTTCTTTCTCTAATTTCTCAAACCACATCAAAAAATACATAGAAATAAAAACTTTTCCCATTGATGCCCAAGAGATTATAATTTACATATTAAAAGACGACATTGTTTCATAGCTATATGGGCAGTTTTTTAGTGATGTGGAAAAGTCAACTGGAAAAGAAAAATTAAATAAGCCTAGACTCAATTCCATGTGAATTGGGGGTCCTAGTGAGTGCAATCAGGCAAGAGAAAGATATAAAAGGCATCCAAATAGGAAACGAAGAAGGCAAACTGTCACTATTTGCGGATGACATGATTCTCTAGATAGAAAACCCTAAAGACTCCACAAGAACACTACTAGAAACAATAAGCGAATACAGTAAAGTCTCTGGATATAAAATCAATGTTCAAAAATCCATAGCGTTCCTATACTCTAACAACGAAGTGTCAGAAAATTGGAAAAAATAATTCCTTTTGCAATTGCAACAAAAAGAATAAAATACCTAGGAATAAATTTAACAAAACATGTAAAGGACCTATATAATGAAAGCTATAAGATCCTATTAAAAGAAATTGAAAAAGATACAAAAAAATGAAAAGATATTCCGTGTTCTTGGATCGGAAGAATCAACATAGTTAAAATGACTTTATTACCTAAAGCATTAAACAAATTTAATGCAATCCTCATCAAAATACCATCGGCATTTTTTAAAGAAATAGAACAAAAAAATCATCAGATTTGTATGGAAGGACAAAAGACCCCAAATTACCAAAGCAATCCTAAGAAAAAAGAACGAGGCTGAAGGCATCACTCTGCCTGACTTCAAATTATACTACAAAGTGACAGCAATCAAAACAGTGTGGAATTGGCTGGAAAACAGACACAAAGACCAGTGGAACAGAATCTAGAGTCCAGAAGTAAATTCATATTTATATGGGCAAATAATTTTCGACAAAAAAGCCAAAAACATACAGTGGAGAAAGGAAAGCCTCTTCAATAAATGGTGCTGGGAAAATTGGAAAGCCACCTGCAAAAGAATGAAATTAGACTGCTGTCGATCACCACATACCAAAATTAACTCAAAATGAATTAAGGACCTGAATATAAGATCTGAAACAATAAAATGCATAGAAGAAAACATAGGAACTAAACTCATAGACCTTGAACTTAAAGAGGATTTTATGAATTTGACCTCAAAAGCACGGGGAGTAAAAGCAAAAATAAATGAAGGAGACTACATCAAACTAAAAAACTTCCACTCAGCAAAAGAAATCGTCAACAAGGTAAAGAGACAATCATCTGAATGGGAAAATATATTTGCAAGCAACGCCTCTGATAAGGGCCTATTAACCAAAATATACAAAGAACTCGTATGGCTCAATAACAACAAAAAAAAATGATCAAATCAAAAAATGGGCAGAGGACCTGAACAGACATTTCTCCCCAGAGGACATACAAATGGCCAACAAATATATGAAAAGATGCTCAACATCGCTAGCTATTAGGGAAATGTAAATCAAAACCACAATGAGATACCATCTCACACCTGTTAGAATGGCTACAATCAACAGGACAAGCAATAAAAAATGTTGGAAAGGATGTGGAGAAATAGGAACCCTCATACACTGCCGGTGGGACTGCGAATTGGTACAGCCACTATGGAAAACAGTATGGAGGTTCCTCAAAAAACTAAGAATTGATCTATCTTATAATCCAGCAATCCCTCTACCAGGTATTTACCCCAAGGACTTGAAAACTCATATCTGAAAAGAAATTTGCACACCAATGTTCATAGCAGCATTATTTACAGTAGTCAGGACATGGAAGCAATTGAAGTGTCCTATGATCGATGATTGGCTAAAGAAGCTGTGGTACATACATACAATGGAATATTATTACTCAGCTATAAGAAGAGATGAAATACTGCCATTTGCGACAACATGGATGGAACACGAGATAATCATGCTAAGTGAAATAATCCAGACAGAAAAAGTTGAAAACCACATGATATCACTTAAATGTGGGATATAAACCTAAAAGCAACAAATGAACAAGACAAACAAACAGAGACTCATGGATATGAACTATAGATTAGTGGTTACCAGAGGAGTATTGAGTAGTGGTTACTAGTAGGGTGGGGAGGAGGAGTAAAGAGGGTCCAGTATAAGGGGGCAGGGGGAGGGTGAAGTGAGTAAATGGGATCAAATATATGGTAGCTGAAGGAAACTGGACTTTGGGTGGTGAACACACAATAGAATATACTGATGTCAAATGATAATGTAGACCTGAAAATTATATGATTGTATTAACCAATGTTACCCCAATAAACTTAGTTTAATAAATAAATAAACGAATAAATAAATAAATAACACCTCTATAAAATTCCATACTTGTTGGCTTATTGTTTAATGAATATGGTTATTTCAAAGTTAAGAAAAAATGCTTTTTTTTTTTAATGCTATCTACTATGCATTTTTCAACCAGAACAACGCTTTCTTGTTTTCCTTTCTACAAAATACTCTAGGAGAGAAAGAAAAGGGAAGAGAGAGCAGGATAAGAGAGAAAGAGAAAAACTACATATCCTACTTGGATTGGGCGAGACAGCCTGGTGCAACCATATTCTGTTTCTCCTCATTCTGCAGTGCGGTGAGCTCTACCATGTTAACCATCACGTCATTAGTGTGGCCAGGAAGCTGGGGAAGCACTGAAATGATCTTCTCTACTAAGTTGTCCCCATGATGTCCAACCATTCCTGTTTAAAACAGACAGAAAATATGAACTCACAAAATGTGAGGGGGGAAAAAAAAGGTGGATTAATGTTTTATAACAGCCTTTATATCAAAAATAACTTACGTGTTTATTTTCTGATACAAAATCAATAACACAGTGCCTAGCAGTTTGCCCTCTGTAACACTAACCAAGCTCACAATTACCTAGTCAACGTATGCCTTATGTTTTGGACTTAATGCTCCATGAGGGCAGGCCCTGTGTCTGCTCTGGTTACTACTATATTGCCAGCACCTAGCACACTGCCTTCATAGGTATCAGTAAATATTGAATGAATAAATAAATTACTAGCATATAGTTATCCAGGTAAAGTGTCATAGGATAATAATATCCCAAACTTTAGAGCCAAATTTTTACTGGTGAAGACCTAAAGACCCAGAAGAGCTTAGAGACCTGCACAGAATAGCAGATCTTCTCTCTGCTAGACCTCCGACTTCATAAAGGCAAGTGTTTAACTAGTTCATCTTGCACCCCTCATATCTTCTAGTAGACAACTTGGCAACGAGTGGCTCTCACTAAATATTTTGTAGATGAAGGAAAGAATAAATGAATGAATAGTAACAGTTTGCAGTGATAGAGGTATATATAGAGTGCTTTTTGTGTATCAGGAACTGCTCCAGGTACTTCACATGTATTAACTCTTTTAATAACAAAAGAATAATGAACTCAAATTGAAATTCAAGATCAACAACAGTTCAATACTTTCCATGAAACCAAGTTATCTTTCAAAAAGCCATCATTGCTTGGAAGACCTCATTCCAACAATGGGTGGGACTTGGCACATTTTATTGTTTTGATCCCATCCACTTCAAATCAAATAACATTTGGCATCCTAATGTCTATCTCTATCTCTATCTCTGTCTCACTATTGCTTTTTGCCTTGTCATGTTAAATGGACAGAAGAACTAGGTACAAAAGATCAAACCAGTAATTCAAGGAATCATCATTATCACCGTCATTATCTTCATCACAATAGCTAATATTTATTGAGAGCTTATGACGTACCAGTTTTTAAGCTCCATATTGTACACTTATTATCCGCTTAATTCTTAGAAAAACCCTGATAGGTATTATTATGCTCATTTATAGAGTAGAAGAGTCAGTTAAAATAACTTGCTCCAGACTATACAACTTGTAAATTACCAACCAAGAATTCAAACTCAGGAGGCAAATAATTCCAAAAACTACACTCTTTATTTAAAAAAAAAAAAAAAAAAAAATCAGGCTCATAGAAGTGACTTAAGACAGAGATAGCATGATTGCTTCTGAGGTGACTTCTGCTGTTTGCTGTTAAAGAAAAGAGTTTCTCTATAATCAGTAGAATATTCTTTGCTTAGGCCTGGAAGGAACCACATGTTATTTGTCTATGATTTATGGTTGTCTCCCCAGCACTCAGACTATGAGCGCCACCACATTAAATACTTGCTGAATGAATATCTAGTGACTATAAGTGACCCTGAGATCTAGAGGGGTCAAAGTCTCTAAGTGAATTGTATCTTTAAACTAAGCCTGGAATGGACATACATTTTTTAATACTCCTTTAAAGAAACCTAAAACTCAACTCTCTATTTCATGTTTTGTCACAGTTTCCTTCCACTAGGTCATCTGTTAACACCTCTCTAACAAATTAGAGGCCTCTTCTGAAGGACTGTTCGAAATACTGGCATCCGCACATTTCTGAAAGGTTCTCAAGTAGACAGTTCTCAATATCAGCATAGTTACATTTTTCCATTCCCTTGGGCTAGATGCAGTTGTTATTGTTTAATAAGGCAGTGCATGTACATGTATTTTTATCCATTACAGCATTTACCAAATTGATTGTACTTGCTAATTTGCTTGTCTGTATCTCCCTCTAGACTAGAAACTCTGTGAGATCTGGGACTATGTCCATCTTTGTATTCTCAACCTGACATATTCTAAGAGGTTAATAAAATATATGCTGAATCAGTGTAAGTCTCGAAACTGGTTTTGAAAATCTCCACAGTAATCTCACCTACCTGTGAGATCCAGAGTTCTGTCCACAAACACCACTGATGCCCTGCTTGTGGAAGTCTTTCTCCTGTTCTTGGCAGGGGCATAATTGGCCAGATCTGCAGCGATGATCCGACTGAGGGAACCTACAGCAAAACACTCCTCCCGAACACCTAAATGTTCACACAGAGAACTGAGGCCTGACACCAGGCACCTGATCTGCAGTAGCAGCTCAGGGGTCAAAGCAGTGGAATCCACCTCACCCAAGCTTCCCATCCTCTTCTTGTCCAGCCGAGCACTGTTAAGGAGATCCACATCTTGGGGAAGCAGCGGGAAAAGGCAAGCAAAGGCTGGAGTCAAGGCAAGGTAGGGACTAACAGGGGCGAGCAACAATGGGACGTGAAGTACCTCGGCGGTATAGTTCATGCTGCCCATCCACTCACACAGCTTCTCCTCCAGTTGCTCGAATACGGGCTGCTGCCCCTCCAGCTCGGCTGCTGCCGCTGCTGGAACATGATTAGCAGTGAGGTGGACAGCATGGTTCGTGGCCGTGACCACTACACAGTATTGGAAGTGACTGCGGCAGATGATGTTCCGTAGAGTTTCCACGGTTCGGCCTTTCAGTAGGCAGCTCAGCACAAACACTGCCTTGGGCTGCTTAGCTCCGCCAGCAACTGCTGCAGGCTCGAACTCCCGCAGGTGACACGCAGGTCCCCCCACAGCCTCCAGGAGCCGGGTAGATCCGCAGCCCCAGTGCAGGCTTTCAGCACAGGCGGCGTCCAGGTAGACCAGAGCTCGTTTCACCTTGGCCAGCACCTGCTCCCAGCCCTGTTGGGTAAAGGACTGCACGCCCAGGGCGCTCATAGTTGGGGATTCGCAGACTTGGGCACTCAAGAACAGGAACTTTTCTCAGAACTCACGGCTTCCGGAAATGGGGCTCCCTGAGACTTTGACAATCAACACAGTGCACGCGGTGCCGCGTCTTACTTGCCCAGTGGCTGCGCGCGATGATGACGTAAGGGAATCATGATTGGCTTGCGCCAAGATCCCGCTCGCGGAATAATGCTGAGGGTTGGGAAGAAGTCAGCGAGGCTTGGTGGTTCCGGAGTTCCTCAAAAATTCAGGGACAAAAAGAGCTGCTTAGGAACTAGCTGAACTATGTTCTTTTTCTCTCACTGTCTGCTCAGATTACCTTTTTCATGCCCCTGAGAATTCAAAGTTTGATATCTTCCCTGGAAATGAACACATCTCTGTAGAAGTACAGCCACTTTTCCCGGACTAAACTCAGAGCAGCCAAAGATAACCAACTGTAATGTTTTGTAGTTTATAGATTGTTGTCAGATACGTTGTTGCACACAGGCTGAATAACAAACCTACGAGTCTCATTTTCACTTTCTCTGTCTTCACGCTCTTCTCTCGTCAATAAATCTTTGTCTACTTCAAAAATCTTTTTTTTTTTAGTGGTTTAAAACACAAATTTATTATTATTATTATTATGGTGACAATGGTTAACGAAATCCAGTAAGTTTTAGGTATACAATTAAACAGTAAGTCATATATATTGCATTGTGTGTTCACCACCCATAGTTAGATTTCTTTTTGTCGCCACATATTTGACCCATTTTACTCCATCCAGCTTCCCTCTCCCCACTCTCCCCTGTCCTCTGGTAACTACTACTCTATTGTCTATGTCCATGAGTCTCTGTTTGACCTGTTCATTTGTTGCTTTTAGGTTTATATCCCACATATAAGTGATATCATATGGTTTTCAACTTTTTCCGTCTGGCTTATTTTGATTAGCATTATTATCTTAAGGTCCATCGTGTTGTCACAAATGGCAGTATTACATCTCTTATGCCTGAGTAATAGTCTGTTGTGTATACATACCACATCTTTATCTAATCATCCAGCCCCTTTTCGCATTTTTGTTGTCACTGCCTTAACACACCACCTTCACTCAGTTGAACAATTACAGTGATCCCCATCATTTCCCAGCTTTCCATCTCTTCCAATCCAATTTAAACTAATCTGGTACTATTTTCTTGCCTAAAAGCCTCTCCTGGCTCAGTTGTCTACAGGATACAGCCAGACTCCTTAAAATGGCACCAAAGTCCTTCACGATTTTCTCAGTTTCTCTCCAGCTATTCCCAGCCAGGAACATTACATACCTGCACAAGGAAGTCAACAGATAGAGCTCAGAATGTTTCATGGGTTCAATTCATTCAACTAGTAGTATTAAGCACTTACTAAGTATAATCACTGTGCTAAGTTCCAAAGACATGTGGTAAATAAAATACATTCACTGATCCACAAAGAATTTATGCCTGGAAAACTCATAGCAAAAATAATCATTCTAATGATAACTTCTATGTCAGAATTTTCCTAAGTCACCACTGCTACTACCATCACCCTGTCCTCCCCTCAGCTCCACAACTTGCAACACTCAGTTGATACCTCCGCTAAATACTTGCCATATCATGGGCTAAGTTTTAACATACTTGTTTTTCTTAACATATCTATTCTGCTAGATCATGGATTAGAGGCCTGGTATTCCCAACACTAGAACATAGCAGGTGTTCAATAATTGTTGAACAGATGTTCAGTTCATATCTGTATAATAAATATCATAGTCAACCAACTTTTAATGGACTTGCATGATGTTCCAGACACTGTGCCGGACATTGAGGATATAAAGAGAAATAAGCCACAATCTTGCTTTCAAAAGAATCTGAATTAAAAGGACCCATACATACAAAACAAGCCAGTGCAATAAAATGTTACAGAAGTGATAATCTTTTTAATGTATGAGACTTACAAATGAGAAAAAATAAATTCTGACTGGGTAAAGTAAAAAGGGAAGTGGTCAGAGTTTCATACAGGACATGAATTTTGAGTTGCCTTCAAAGAAAACCAGGTGTTCACAGGTGTTCAGGATGGGGAGGAGCATTTCTGGGAGTCCAGGCTAAAAGAGCAGCATGAACAAAACTGCAGAGTCATGAAACCATACAACATGTCCTTTGGAACTATAAACAGTTTAGTATAGCTGCAGTGTATTGTATGAAGGGAGACCCAGAAGAAACAGGAGCTAGGAACTAGAAAGGAAGGGACTAGATCAGAGTGAGTCTTATTTTTTATTCTAAATAGTAGCAGCCAAGGGAGAACTATGGAAGTATTTTTTAAAGTGGAAGTAAGTTGTATATATCTGGAGTTTAGAAAAAAAGAAGTAGACAATATTTTAAATGCAGTAAGATTTTGAGCAAGGAGGAGAGTTAGGAAAGAGTAACGGCAACCACTTGAGCCAGAGTATACAAGGATACCCACCCGTAAAGGGGATAGAGTGAAAGGTGTCTAAGGAGGTGTGAAGAAGATAAAGTCAAAAAGCCTGGTGATTAGATTGAGAAAGAGAGCGAGGCCAAGAGAAAATTTCTAATTAATGCCCACTTTTCTGTCTGGGTGTCCAGTAAGTGGCAGTTACTGAGATTGGGAAAAATCTTAAGAGAATCAGACTGGGGAATAAATATACTGAGTCAGTGGGACATGTTTTTGTTTATTCATTTGTTTTTTAATTGTGACAAAATACTCGTAATATAAAATTGGACATTTTCAAGTATACAATCCAGTAGCGTTGAGTATTTTCACATTGTTAGGCAACCAGTCTCCAGAACTTTTTCATTCTGTGAAACTGAAACTCTACAATATATCTATTAAGCAATTCCCTTTTACCCATCTCTCTTGCCCCTAGCAAACACCATTGTCTGTTTCTATGAATTGACTACTCTAGATATCTTATATAAATTAAATACAATATTTGTCTTTCTGTGACTGAC
This sequence comes from Pteropus medius, assembly GCF_902729225.1. Lineage (NCBI taxonomy): Eukaryota > Metazoa > Chordata > Mammalia > Chiroptera > Pteropodidae > Pteropus > Pteropus medius. Next base: position 8,453,586 of record NW_024351730.1, read on the forward strand.
TTATTTCACTTAGCACAATACCTTCAAGGTTCATCCATGTTAAAATATGTTTCAGAACTTCCTTCCCTTTCTTGCTCTCGAATGTTATGGCAGAGTTGAATTAATTCCTGCTAAAATTACATGCTTCAGATAATCAAATTTAACTTATTTAAATATGATTCGTATTTCTCTGCTTAAAATAACCAGCAATTATTTCCTATTCCTCATAAAGTCAAGCATATCTCCCTTCGCCACACTTCTAAGTCCTCCATATCATGATAAACTTAAGGATTTACTAAGCACTTTCCACGTGCTTGACATTGTAAGACAGGATCTGGTGACTGCAGGAAAAAAAAAAATTGTTCTCACCCTTAACAACTGTGCCGTTTACATAAAAGTGTAAATGTAATAGGAGATGATACAATTTTCCAGAAACAGCTAGCAATATAAAATTTAATGTTAAGATATGTCAGAATATAGAAGAAAATAAATAACTGGGGCTTAATTCCTCAAGGAGGTATCTAGAGAGGAAGTAAATCTCTCACATATGCTGTCATTCAGGTTGTTCACAAGGACAAAAGGCCTAAGCCATAACCCACCACCTACTTTCCTCTAGCTTGTCAAATGCTTTGACATTTGAGACCTCATTTTAGCTTTGTTATCCTCCCAAGAAGTGGGTGTAAAATGTTACTTTGACATAGCAATTTCCTGATGAGGAAACTGATGAACATTAAGATTTAAGCAACATATTTAAAGTTGGCAGCAAATAGCACAGTCAGACCTAAATGATATATTCATTCAAAACATATTTTTGAGTACTTGCTATCTACTAGATACTGAGCAAAGCACTGTTATTAAATCTTTAACTCATCATTTTAACCATCGTCTACCAAGCATTTCCTTTCAGTATTTCTCAGAGATATATTAAAACTATTGCTTTGTTATTGTTGTTTGCCAAGAACCAACAGATCTCACTAATACACACACACACACACACACACACACAAAACCCAATAAAATGGAAAACAAATATAATCAGAATATATGGAGTATTGTAATTTGATGAGGTCATAATTTTATAGATATCTTCAAGCTACCTATCTTTGGAGTCTCCCCTGGTGAGTACGGGGATAAAGACAAATTTAACTAAGGAAGCTTACCCAGGGAAGGAACACAATTTGGAAGGAAAGAAGAGGCCTCTTAAGACTGGTTATTAGGGATTTATGGGCTTCTCTGCTTGCAGAAATCTTCCTTTTCAAAGCTTAACACAAATGCTACCTCCACTATGAAGGCAATTCTGATGCATCATTATTCAGAATTTCTTCAGTTCAGTTTAAGTAATGCATTGAAAGACAGGCTCATTTCAGGCAGCTGAAAGGAGAAAGAGGCTCCTCAATAAAAGGCAATTGGTTCTCACCAAAGTTCATTATAAGCTCATGGAATGATAAACGGAAAGATAAATAGACAAGATTATAAGTGATTACCTTATGATACTCCCAAGCAGAATGTAAAACCTTCATTCTCTTACAGTCAGTAAAAGCCAAGATCTGTCCTTCTTGGGTCCTCTCTCGGTCCTCCTATCCTACTACTTTTCTTTCTAATCCTTATCACCACTTGACATACTATACACTTAGGTTTAGTAGCTGTCTCAGAATGAGAGCTTCATGAAAGGAGGCTTTGTTTTGCTCACTGCTAAATCTACATAGCCTAGAAGAGTTCCTGACACTTGGTAGACCCTCCATAAATATTTATTGAATAAATAAATGGGAGGAGATAAAATAGAATTCAGGAAAGATTTCAAAAAGTTGATTATACCTCAACAGAGTTCAGAAGGATGTAAGGGACTATCCTAAATGGATAAGGGAGACTGGGAATAGTCAGTACAAGACTATTCGAAGGTAAAGGGGATTGAAACCACATGATCTGTTTAAATAACACAAATGACATCATATTGCTGGATGTAAACACTTTAGCTTCTGTTGTAGAATATCCACCTTTTCCTTCGTAGGAGAGTTAATTGTTTACCAGCCTTTCACAATAGAGAGCTCCTTGAGGGCAGGGACTATGTTTTACTCATACCTTTACTTTCCAAGTTCTTAAACAGCAGATATTCAATAATCGTTAAATAAATAAATAAAACAATGTTGATTGTTTATAAACCTATTGATTTTTAAAACTAAAATGAATTTCTGTTGAAAAGTGAAGTGTCCTGTCTGAAAACATTAGAACCGAAAGGGACTTTAAAAATCATCTAATTCAGCTTTATTTTATGAATGAGAAAACTGAAGCAGGTTGATGGCCTGAGGTCATGCAACTAGGTACTTATACTTAATATAGTTAATAACTAGAATACCAGTTTTAACCCATCATGTGTCATGTTCTTGAAAGATGTGTTCTCAAAAGTGGCCTCAAAATATGGCACAATCTATTGAAATAAAAACTATACACACTTTATGCTCTATCTTGGAGAAACACTTGTAAAATTTGCAGGAAGTCATGGACAAGGATCTTCATTGTAGGGTTTTTGTGAGTTAAAGTGAAAAGTTGAAAGCAATCTAAATGTACACCAACAAATAGCCATATTCACTTTATGAGAGCAGTAATATGGAATACCATAAAGCACTAAAAAATGGACAATTTTTTATGTACTAACATGAAAGGATCTGTAAGATACTATTGAGTCAAAAAAGAAAAGCAATACGCAGATACATACATACAGTACTGTATCCCTTAAGATTAGTTAACCTCAGTTTCTCCAAAACAGTACAATTCACCTGAAGTTAATGTATATAAAGTTTCACAAAGATTCACACCAAATAACAAGGGTTACCTCTAGAAAGGAGGGTAGTGGATGGGGGGCGGGGGGGTGGCTCTTTGACCTTAACTACAACTATAATGCAAGGAGAATGTATTACTCATTTATTAGTTTTGCTTTCGTTAGCTGTTAAAATTAATTTTTTTCTTTTTGTTTATTTCTGTGTAAAAATATTTATTTCTACTAATAAAAAATTAATTTCTTAAGAAAGGGGCCATGAATTGTGATTTCTTCTCTAATGAGAAACGGGATTGCTAGGTAATGATTCTGTATCAAAGTTGATACAACCTGTAGAGAAAATAAGGCCTTTCGGAAGACTAAAAGACAAAAAAAGGTTGAGAAAAGAAAGTATCAAGGGCAGACGGGAACAATGGAGCACTCGCACGCAAGATCAATCCGGAGTTATTAGAGAGAAGGATGGGGGAGGGGAACCCCAATTTACTCTGAACGCCAAGAGAAAAATCAACGCTAAAATGGCAAAGCGGGATTCTGTGGGGGCGGGGGCCAACTACGATACGCATGCGCAGCTAGGCCCAGGAGGTCGCCGCCGCGGAAGCGAATCCACCTAGGGACGCCGCGCCGCTTGGCTGCTGCTGCGCCTGCGCAGGCGTGCCGGCGTCTGAGACTTCTTTGCCGCCGCCGCGGCTGCCCCGGATCCTCCCGGTGGCTTTGAGTCTCGCGCTTTCTTCGTTTGCTCGCTGGCGGGTTTGCGCCCCTCTCGCACCTTCGGGCGGTGAAGCTGGGGAAGGGGTTGGAGGGGGCTGTTGACTGCAGCCTTTAAGTTGTGCTCGGGGCGGCCATGTCGGCCGGCGAGGTCGAGCGCCTAGTGTCGGAGCTGAGCGGCGGGACCGGAGGGGATGAGGAGGAAGAGTGGCTCTATGGCGGTACGGAACTTCCTGTCCCTTCTCTCTTTCCCGGGTTCTCTCAAGCCTCCCCTCCCAGCTTGCAATCGGTCGGCGTCCCGGGCCCTTCACGCCGCCGCTTGGGGCCTCGTACGGATCCTAGTCTGGCCTAAGTCAGGCTGAGCGCGTTGTGCGCGCCTCCCCGCCCCCCTCGGCCTCACGCCCTGCCCACAACCCCAACTCGCACCCATCCTGCGGCGGCGGGGTCCAACCCCGGTCGCTGGCACGGGGCTTGGCCCCCATCCTCCCCCTCCTCCTTGCCGCGGCTTCTCGGCCGCCTGGCCTTCGCGCTCATTGCTCTTGTTTTTTATATCGATTCTAAGCAGTGTTCATGTGCTGCTTCTTGCCCCTTGGCTGTAGGATCCTCTTTCTGTCCCTTTCTTTCAGAAGCAGTCATTCTGTAAAAATAGATAAATAAAGTTGATGCCATAAAACTAACGTCTTGTTTCTTGATGGTCAATTTGTATGGAATGCACCTGCAAGGGTACTTCCTTGTCTGAAAGTTGTGCTTTAAAAATAATTAAAAGAGGAAGAGATGGAATACATTATGGCCCATAAAGAAAACCCCGCATGTCTCCTGTAATAAGGTGAACTTTTTTTAATTTAAGAGACTGCTCTTTAACCTACGTCATAGAAGTACCACATGTCCTTTAGGCTTACAGTTTTCAGTATCGTCTCTTCTTTAAAGAAATTTAGTTCATCTTGTACTTTTTGAAAGGGACTTGTTTAGAAATCTTTTTTAACTTTTATTAAGTCAGCCCCTTCTTGCCTGTTTCCGATATTAGATTTGAAAGTTAATATTTGTTCCTTGCCCAAAATGTGTATTTTTTTCTTTAGAATGGTATAGTAAAAGTACGTATTTGGCCACCATGCACCTCTTTGATGATGTGACTTTGACAAACTTTGATTTTGATAAACTTGTAAAATAAATTCAGTATCTTTGGTGGCAAGATTTAGCATTAGTAATACTCTTTGAAACGTAAATATGTAGGTTTTTTTTTTTTTTGCAAAGATCTAGAGGTCTTTCATATCAAATTTATTTTTATAAGAAGTAAAGGCTGAATTTTTTCATAAAAGGCAATCTTGTTAAGTCATTATAAGGTGATCTAACTTTGGATGTGCTTATAGGCCCATGGGACGTGCATGTGCACAGTGATTTGGCAAAGGACCTAGGTTAGTGCTTGTGATGATCACTTCAGATTTTCATAATACTAGTTTCTTTAAGTAGTTTGTTAATTTTATTTATTTATTTATGTATTTTTTTTGGTAGATGAAAATGAAGTTGAAAGGCCAGAAGAGGAAAATGCCAGGTTAGTGAAATTTCTCGTGATACTTAATTTAGATTGTTTTCTATCAACAAATTGTCAGAATTATGTCGTTAAAATTGTTGGTTTGATTACAACATTTTGACTAAAGGTTGGAAGATATTGAGTTCTTTGGAGTTTATTCCTCTTTCAAGACCTAATTTTATACTCATCTGTTTATTCGCTAGTAGCTTAGGGGACAGTTTTTGAAAGGTTTAATAATGTTTCACTATTAAGTAACTTTTTACTCTTAAGTGAGCACAACAGTGGAGTGTAGAGTAGAATCATTAGATGACTAAGAAAAAAGTTTTAACTTAAAATTTTTTAAAAAGCTATTTCACAGTTCATTAATATTTCTGATAGTGAAATGAACTTTGGTTATAATTTCAATGTTTTGTATTTCAGTTCAAATGGAATAAATGGGTTTGTTATAAGATTGATTTCCTTAATTAGATTACTAGAAAAGTTTGAGTATCCTTTACCAAACATATACAAGAAGCCAGAAGCATCCTAAATTTCAAAACAACTCACACATAAAAATCTATGGATATGCTAACATTACTCTGACCTTAGTATTGTATAATGGGGAATGGGGAATTAAAAAAAACAGCTTTTAAAGAATATTTGAGTTTAAAAAGTGGAAGAAATATCACTTCATACCCACTAGGATGGCTGTAATCAAAAGGACAGTGACAACAGATTTTAGTGAAGATATGGAGAAATTGGAACCCCCATATACTATTGATGAGATTGTAAAATGGTGCTGCTACTTTGGAAGAAACCTTGGCAGTTCCTCAAAAGGTTGCCGTATGATCCAGGAATTCCACTCCTAGATATACCTTAAGAGAAATGAAAACATGCATCTACCCAAAAACTTGTATAGTAAGTCCTCGATAACACTGTTGATAGGTTTGGTGAATTTAAGCAAAACTACCTATAACAAGACCAATTTTACCATAGGCTAATTGATATAAACAAGAATTACATTCCTATGGCATCTCATCAACCTTATAACAAAACTACACTGAATGAAAGAGTGTTATTCGAGCACCTGCTATACATGAATATTCATAGCAGTATTACTTATAATAGTCAAAAAAGGAAATAACCGGTGTTCATCAAATAATGGATAAATAAAATGTGTATTTATATAGTGGAATGCTATTTGGCAGTAAATAGAAAGAACGTACTTGTGTATTACAACATGTGTGAACCTTGAAAACATGCTAAATGAAAGAAGCCAGTCACAAAGGACTGCATATTGTATGATTCTATTTATATTAAATGGACAGAAAAGGTAAATCCATAGAAACAGAAAGTAGTGGTTGCCAGGACTGGGTACAGAGCTAAATGACTACTAATATTTACAAGGTTTCTTTTTGGGGTGATTAAAATATTCCGGAATTAGATAGCTGTGATAGTTGCACTATTCTATAAACATACTAAAGACCATTGAGTTTTACACTTCAAGTGAATAGATTGATATATGTCAAAGCTGTTACTTAAAAACAAGTGAGTGGAGGGAAGAATCGAGAAATGGAAAAAGAAATAGCTTAGGGGGTGCTGAAGTTAGAGTTGTCTTCTTCACTTAAAACTATCCCCTATATTGGAAGACTTTTTTTTCACTCATTGCTCTATCATCTGAAATTTTATCATTTAATTTTGAAATTTAGGTATCCAATTATAATGCTAATCACAGCCACGAAGTGAGGATTTGTATAATTTATAGTTATGAAAATAAATATTTTTTTCATGCCCTGTTCAGTTGGTCAGGAAATGAATTGATAACAGTGTAATTGAAGCTTATTTTCTGCTTTAACATTCTTTTTTAGTATATGCTGCTGAAGTGAGCGCATGATTTAACATTCTTTCATTTTAATTCCTCAGTTCACAGCTTGATTAAATTTATTGGAGAGACACCTACTTTTCCTGAGCATCACTGTCAAAATGTCTTTAGATTCCTTATTAAAATTTTATTTGGAGAGCTGTTAAATTTATTTCATCCCATGGAAAAGATTTACACTTAAAATTTTATTTTTCTGGAAAAAAGCTTATAATTTTATCATGTTTTTAGCATTTTATGATGATAGAGAATTAAAGCTTTAAAAAATCTTTTGGGGAATAGAGAGCTCCACCAAACCTGGTTTTTAGTGTCCTATCATTGTACATCATTGTATTGCCCTAACTGAACTGAGTCCTTGCTCTTCAGGCTTTCACGAGTTTCTTTGTGACTGGTTCATTGTTAAAACCTCTTCTTTACCATTGCATTATATCGTCTCCAGTTCTCTCATGTTTTATCTATCAATATTTTGGCTAAGTATACTACTACTTTGCGCCATAAAAAACAAGCTGAACTTGTTTCTAGCTACCTATAAGTTTATTTAAGCAGGCGGTTAATATATTGAAGAAATATAGTTGGATATTTGTTTTCTTGGGTCAAGCAGTAGAACAATGAAAATTTAAGATAAGGTATCAGTTTTTATCCTTCATTTTACTTTATTTAGAGATTGTATTATAAAATACCACTGAAGAGAATAAATTGATTTATATAAAAATTGCTTTAGACAGTAAAGTTTAGGAGATATTAGCAGAAATCTAATGAGAAGATCTTTGCACTCTGTCAGCATCTGGACTTTTTAAATTTTTTTATAAATGCTACTAAATAATTGTTAGTTGCTTTGTACTTGTATTTCCTTTTCTATGAAGTGAGGTTAATGGTTAAAATTCCCACTATGGAAATTATAATTATTAAAAATTTAAGAAATCAATTACACAGAGTACCAGAAGTTTTATTTGTTGGTTAATGGCCATATACTTGAGAATAAGACATATGAGAATAAGTGTTATATATCAATTTTGTTGTAACAGGGCAAATCAGGTATTAACTGGTCTTATAAAAGTAATTTGTTCTTTAATGAATCAAAATTAAGTCTGGAGCTGTCATTATTATCAAATTAGAAAGCAGTCTTAAATGAAGATAAACTTTTTTTATCTTAAAATTTATTTATTATACAACAAAGAACATACATCCAATAGGATTGTCGAAACAAAAAGCCAAGAAGAAGCATTTATGTTAATTGAATACTAAAAGAATTAATGTGATCATACCACAAATCTGAAAAGAGGAAACTGTTACCTAGTTCTTGGCAGTTACAGTAGTCCTGACACATAGTGGATGTTCAGTAAAGATTTAGGATAAATAAAATTGATTGTGTGATACATAGATTAAAAATGTAAAATTATACCCCACCATCAAATTGCAAATTTGAATTCGACATTAACAAATTGTGGAGGCAATTCCATTCTTTAAAAATTAATTTATTTTAATTAGTTTCAAGTATACAATACATTGGTTAGACATTTATATAATTTATAAAGGGATCCTCCTATTTGCTCCTCCTTCCATTCTATTTCTAATGTTGAGTGCGTATTTTATGCAAGGCATTGGGAATAGTGGAGTAAAACAGGTACAGTTTTCAGCATCTATTTTCTTACCATCCAGTGGAGACAATAATTTTAGGAAACTGTCAGACATAGCTTAAAATACTAGTGTACTCTATTCGTACTTCTGAAAAGTAATACTAGGCATGTGTACTTATTTTTGTTATTTGTAGTGCTAATCCTCCATCTGGAATTGAAGATGAAACTGCTGAAAATGGCGTACCTAAACCGGTAACACAAGGCTTTGAAATCTAGTTTTTTCCCTGTTTAAAATATTTATCAGTAGTTTTGTGTTCACTTAGGAAAAAAGCCAAAATTTAATGTGACTTTCAGTATCCTGCCTGATCTGGCCCCCTCATATTTCTTACCTCATATGCTGCCATCAAAAGTATAGCAATGAGAAGTAGTGAGAAGAGATTTCAGATGAAATAGAGCATCTGCAAAGGCTTGATGTTTCTTTCAAGGAACTGAATGGTGTGGTAGATAAACTAAATAAATCATAGCCTGATCTTTAAAGCAAACATTGAGTCCTGAAACTCATTTAATTGCTATAGTTTTTTAGCAAATATTTTTTTTTAGTATAAGTAACATTATTTAAACTCATGCCAGTTAAAAGTGATGTTTTTTGAGGGGTAGTGGTAGTGAACATTATCTCTAGTCCTTTGACTATTTTAACATTCCTAATCCTATTAAAAAAAAAAGGAAATTGTTATTCTGCAAGTTTTAATTTGCATACAAAAAGTATTTTGTCTAGGTGGTTGACTTTTATTTACTATTATGTGACTATTATAGCCTTTTAGAGCCAAAACAAAACCTTTGTAAATGGCTCTATTTTTACTCATAGAAGCCGTATTCTCTCAACCATTTGCATGCAAGGCCACCTCTAGGTGTAAATGAATGCTCCTTAGAACTATTTGGCACTTAACTCTGACTCTTAAAATCGTTTCCATCTTAATTTCATATTCTTTTTATCCAGAATTTCTCAAATACTATTCTTATATCTTTTATCTTCTCTATATCTTAGTAAACTGCCATAGATCCTGTTTGCAAGAGCAAGTTATCAATAGTAGAAAAAAACATGAGGTGTTATTTATAAAAAGGTAATGATAAATAAGGTTTTATGTAACATTCTCATCTCTTTATCATGTAAAATATAAAAGTTATAAATGAGGTGAAATAAGTAGAGCTATGAGCTTTGTTTCTGCAAAACTAGCTTAAGCGCAATATGATTACTTCTTCAGTTATTCATATTAGATGTTGAAATGGATTATTGAATGTATTTTATAATTGTTTATGTTGGTATAGAAAGTGACCGAGACTGAAGATGATAGTGATAGTGACAGTGATGATGATGAGGATGATGTTCATGTCACTATAGGAGACATTAAAACAGGAGCACCACAGTATGGGTAAGTTATTTTTAAGAAACAATTGTATGACTAAGTCAAAAATAGTGGGCCTATATCACACCATTAGTTGTTGGTTTCATTGTTTTTGCATTTTTCCATCTTACCATAATATGAAAGAACTATTGTTAAAATTTCACATGAGTTGTTAAGAGAATAGATCTTAAAAGTTCTCATCACAAGAAAAATATTTTAACTGTGTGGCTATGTATGTTGACTAAACTTATTGTAATCACTTTGCAATTTAAGCATATATCAAATCATTATGTTGCACACCTACAATTAATACAGTTTTATATGTCAGTTATATCATGATAAAAAGAGAATTCACCATGAAAATATTTCTTAAAGATAATTAGGTAAAATTATTTGAAAGCAGTTTTTTGATTTCTGAAATTAAAATGTTTTTATAAATGAATTGAGTACAATAAATACAATAAATTAGAAAACTTTAAATTGCTGTTTACATCTGTATTTTTCTTTGATTTTATTACTTGTTCAAACCTGAGTTTAGGTTTTTAATATTTTGACCAATAAAAAGTATCAAAAGTATTTCTTTTTGCTTTTCATTATGTGTGTTTCAAGTTGTTAATTATTCTGTAGACTTTTTAGGCCAGTACATTGTCTCATGTTTTATAGACGGTAAAACTGAATCAAGTAAATGAACTGTCATTGACTCACAGAGCACATAAACAATCCTATGGAAATATTGGAAGGGAATATATTAAAGTACAGATGGTGATTTTGTTATGGTGTTAGAATAAGAGTCAGTGTTTTTTCTGTGTTTTTAAGATTGGGTGTATAATGTACTTGTGCATTGGGAACATAAGTAAATTTTTTATTAATTGTAGTGTATAGTTTATTAAGCAGCCTTATCTCGAATCAACCAATATATACATAAGTACTTTTGAATATTTTTTTAGTAGAGCTGTTTTTAAAAAGTTATTTCAGGAAATTTAAAGGTAATTCAGTTATTGTTATAGTCAGTTTCGCATTATAATAATGACTGCCTGTGTAATTTTAAAACCCTAGCAACTTTTTAGAAAGCAGAGTTGAAAGGAGACTAATCATGTTAGAAGTAGATAACACTTGATATTTTCCTCATCTCCTTTAAGTAATTAGTGTTGGGCTTATAATATAATGCTGGTAGGCTTTTATGCTAATAGGCCTTTACTATCTGCATTATACAAAAGGAACACTGTAATATAACACTATAATAATCATTGCATATTTAGTAAATACTATTATAAAATTATTTGTATTTGTAAGTGTAGAATAATGAAAGTAAATTTCTTTTATTAATATGACCAATTTTTTGGTATAAATCGCATGTAAATACTAAACACACATAGACTCTCACAGTACTTTTTCTGAACTTATTTCTTATAGCAATTTCCAGTTTCATGAAATTAGTTGTTTGTACATGTTTATCATGTTTAGACTCTAAATTCCTTAAGAGTAGAAACCATGGTTTATGAATTTTCCTATTCCTTATATTGCCTTACGTATAGTAACTATTCAGTAGATGTTTGTTGACTAAATAGACTGCATGTTAAAAATGTAATTGTCTTCGAATGTTTTTTCCTCAACATTTGATTATGAAAATTTTCAAATACAAAAAAGTGGAAGAATTGAATTGATGCATGTACCTATGTTATACAATTTACATTTTGCTATGTTTCCTTTATCCATACCTTCACCCATTCACCAGTCCATTTTTTAATTTTTAAATACATTTTGAAGTAAGTTACAGATCTTTCTGAAGGATATAAGGTTTTTTAAACTTGAAATCTCAAAATACATTTATTGAAAACTGAAAGCCAGTGAGAAAAATAAAATTTGGTAAAATTTGTTTTGCGCACACTGTTTTCACAAGCACATTTAAATTGAAAATTGTGTTCAACGTACAAAACTAAACTAGTTTATTAGTTGTTAGTACACAATAGCATTTTTTTGTAACATTCTTTTTACAAAGTTCATTTAAATAAGGTATGAAGAAAAGCATATCAGGGTAGCAATATTTTATTGCGTTTAGAGAAAAGATTTGTAGTTGCAGCTGTGAGATTCATCTGTTCATTCAGCAAAGACTTTTTAAAGACAGTTTGTTTGGCACTGCCCTAATTAATGATGGGAATATGAAAAATAATAGTCCTTATTTTCCAAAATAGTGAGGAAGATGGACATGTGAGCAAATAGTTTCAGTGCAGTGTTAAGTGCTAGAGTAGAAACCTGTACAAAGTATTTTGAAAGCTTTGACAGAGTTGCTAAAAGCCTACAAGTGTTGAAGAGAAGATCTTAGAGAAGGTAATATTTAAATTTGCATAATTCTTTACAGGGAAGGAAGAGGACTGATGATTTAGGCAGATGATACTACTTAGGTGTTACGGAAGCAGAGCTTAAAGGAACCATATGGCTGGAGGATAAGGTAGATAAGAAAGGATGGTTGAAACTACTTAAGGAGTTAGGATGTTTTACTATGTCATTATGGAACCTTTGAAGGTTTTTAGGCGAGTCAGATTATTTGAAAAATAACTAGCAACAGTAGTTGAGATGGACTAGATACAAATTAGTTATTAGATTTGAAGTGATTATCCACATGAGATAATTCAGACTAAGCCGGCAGCAGTAGTATAGGTATGGATGGGAAAACAAGTATATTTGAGTACTAGAAATAACATGGGTAACTAGTTGTGGATGAAAAAGGGAAATAAAGGACTCAATGATGTAGATGTTTCTAGAGCAGTTAATTGACTACATAACAGTGTATTACCATGTATGGGTAATGTCAGAGGAGCAGAATAAAATAAAAATTTTTTTCATGCATTTATTTTAAAGTTCTTTTAGACACAAGTATGTAAGATCTAGCACCTAGAGAAGCCTGAGACCTCGTGGAGGTCTAGAGGATGATATCAGAATTGCTTAAATGCAATTTTCCTTTTATCTGAGCTTTTTTTTCACACATGGAATACAAAGGCTTTAAAAAGAAAAGGCAGATCAGGGAAAGGGAAGTAGCTGGATGGGAAGCAAAGAAGTTCATTTATTGAACTTATGGCTAAGCCTTTTTATAAATACTGTTTTGTTTTATCCTTTAGCAATTCTGTAATAGGATCATTTAGAGATAGTTCTTGATTTTTGTATATTTAATTTTAATTTGTAATTTCAAGGGGAGAGATCGGGGAGATCACTTACTCTGCTATGCTTCTGACATCACTCTTACATTTAACTTTCAAACAGTTAAAACTTTTGTACATCTTATATAGTTACCCCAAAGGTGCTTTTGCTCTGCTAAATTTAGATTGTTGAAATGTAAGCATCTTAGGGCAGGAACCACATTTGTCTAGCTCCTCATTTTCTCTCCTTAGTCTAGAACTATATATGATGTATTGTTGGTGCTCAGGTGTTTATTAAATGAATTTTTCAATGAGATGATTAAACATTTCAAGTTGGTAATAATAGTACTGCTTGACAGTAACAGTTTAATTTGGGCTACTTCATAGTTGTTGCATTTATAGCAGTGGAACTTTATACAATTATTTGAATGATTTATTGCATTTATCCTTGTTTTTTAAGCAGAAAACAAAAATGGTAATTCTAACATAAGTGAAAGGTAACCTAGGTCTTATAAATTTATTACATTGGACACCAAAATATGGAAATTATTAGGCAGACCAAAAGCAGTGAATCTTCACAAGTTCAGTTAGCTAAAATTGTTAGGGTAAAGAACCAAATTAAATAACATAATGTGGAAATATATCATTGAAAACACTCTACAACTTGAGGTCTTCCTAATATCTTTTTGCTTTGTGGAAATTGAATCTTCTTACCTACTCCCCTCTGTCCCCTTCTTCCTAACCTCACCAGTAATGTATGAGTATTTTGGTTAATATATTTGATTTTGTACCCATATATAAGAAAACAGAAAGTAGGGAACTGGATGTAAACTCTTATATAACGGAAAATTTATATAAGGCTTAGGCGGGGTCTTAAGTGACTTGCTAACAATTAGTAATTAACAAAACTTGTATTTGAACCTGAATCTGCCTGACTCTGTAGATTTTTTATCCCCCTCTATCACATGTATATTATGCTACATGAAAAAAGATGCAGCTCAATAATTTTTTAAATGTATACATTCATGTAACCACCACCCAGATTAAGATATGGAACATTACTAGCACTCAAGCAACTTCTCTTTTGTTTTCTATCATTAACTACCAACCACCACCAAATATTGTTCTGTTTTCACTCTAGATTTATTTTGAATGTCATGAATTTTATGAACATATGTACTCCATGGTATTTGAAAGAGGATTTATCAACAATATCAAATGCAGGAAGGATTAAAAGGAGGTCACTGGATTTGATAACAAGGTGGAGAAATTTCATTTTTGCAGGATTGCTGTATATGTTGAATAACTAGGAAGTGAGAAAATGAAGACAAAAGCATGTAGACAGTTCTTCCCTTCCCAGCTGAATTTTCTGTGATATGTATTACAGTGGGTTATTGAGTTAGTGGCAGGTAGGTTTTTGAGATGGAAAACAAGTTACACTTTTAAAAAGTATTTGTTTTTATCTTTATTGAGCAAGTGACAGACATAAAATTAGTTAAAAACATTTTTGAAACTGTGAGTCAGTGTCAGTTTATCCAGTTACTAGTAGGTGTGTAATTTGTACACATCGAACATGTTGCTAATTTTGTTTACTTTCTCAGGATAATTTTTATTTGTTTTTAGGAGTTATGGTACAGCACCTGTAAATCTTAACATCAAGACAGGAGGAAGGGTTTATGGAACTACAGGTAAAACTTATTTGCTGCTGCATCAATAGGAAAATAATGCATATAGCTGAATGAGTCATAAACAGATTGTAATAGATGTTACAACTCAATTAAAAATATTAGTTTTGACCATATATCACAGAGGTGGGCAAACTTTCTGTAAAGGGCTAGATAATATTTTAGGCTGCGTAGGCCACATAGGGTTCCTATTGTGTTTTTTTGTTTGTTTGTTTTATAACCCTTTAAAAGGTAAAAATCTTTCTCAGTTCAAAGACTGTACAAAAAAGTGATTTAAAACATGGAAGTTAGCAACTTTCTATTGATACAGGAATCCCTTATTATAAAAAGCAAGTCCCTAATCTCTATTCATTTTATCTTATAGCTACACCATACAGTTTGACTTCACCTTTTATTTATAGCAAGCATTACTCAAATGCTTTGTTTGGAACCTTTGCCATATTTAGTGCTAGCAATATTAAAAGGTGTCATTGTTTTATGTGTGTCTGTAGTGTCTCTCAGTTTCTTGCTCATTAATATAGCTCCTTCACCATTTTGTTATTTTATAAAATAGGAACGAAAGTCAAAGGAGTAGACCTTGATGCACCTGGAAGCATTAATGGAGTTCCACTCTTGGAGGTAGATTTGGATTCTTTTGAAGATAAACCATGGCGTAAACCTGGTAAGATTATTTTATGTTATAGTAGTTTCAAATATTTTTGGTATAAATAGTCATTAGAAAAGTATTTTTTGGTATCAATTTAGAATATTTTTTAATGTCATTTTGTAGTCTTAAGCACATGAGAGTAATAATGACCTATTTTGTTAAATCTGGTGGCCTAACATATAAGTAGGGTTGCATACTGTTTTATTATACTGCATTTCTAAAGGAAGTAATTTTCATCAAAAATTTTTATAGTTCTGTTATTTTATGCTGGTAATTAGGAGAACTGGTAAACTTAAAGAATAAGAATAATAGAACTCTAAATTTATGTTTTCAATTTTATTATATTTTATGTAAAATATATAAAAATAGAGTTGAAATATTTGTAGACTAAAAATGTATTCTATCTTTAGGTGCCGATCTTTCTGATTATTTTAATTATGGGTTTAATGAAGATACCTGGAAGGCGTACTGTGAAAAACAAAAGAGGATACGAATGGGACTTGAAGTTATACCAGTTACCTCTACTACAAATAAAATTACGGTAATTAGTAAATGTTCCAAAATACCCCAGCCTTTTCTACTGTCCCAGTTTTTTTTTTCCCAAATAAATCGTTTTTTCCCTATAAAGGTGGCTAAACACTATATGATAGTTTAAAAATTCCATTCTTTTTTACCATGTTTGTTTTTTCCCCTTCCCTGTCAGAGTTTAATATTAATAATTTTTTGATGTTCTTAGTTTCAAGTTACAGACTAGCTACAGCTAGTTTATCTTTATGTGGCCTATCAATTAAAAATTATGTGGTATCTTAATGGGGAATATGTTATTTAACTTAGGCCGAAGACTGTACTATGGAAGTTACACCAGGTGCAGAGATCCAAGATGGCAGATTCAATCTTTTTAAGGTGAATTTTAGTAAATTATCCTTGGTTGCTCTCATTTTTTGTTCTTGAGTCTGCTCCCATACCACTACTCAAGGGATGAGATTAAAATGGAAATAGCTACCTTTTTCTAAACCGTCAGCTTCCTGGTGACTTACAGATTTGCTGATTATTATTTTATCTCTACTTTTGCAAATATGTGAATTCGTAGCCTGTTATACTAACAAATGCCAAGTGAAACTGGTCTTGCTACATGTTGTGATTTTGAGTCATAGTATATATTTATTTGTAGGATATGAAATTTCATGCCAACAGGCCAAGCTCTCATTGTAGGTCATGCTCTAATCTTTATTGGAATTGGAGACTTATTTTTCCTAATTTTCTTTTTTAAAATGGTAAGGAATTGGTTTATTATCTGTGGCACCGAAATTATTGGTATAGTTTAAGATATCTCAAGAATTATCAGTTTTCTTTGAGAGTCCCTAAGAAAGACTCAACAAAGTAGGATAAAGCCATTGATTTTTTTTAAACGAATACTTAAAAGGAGAAGGTATAGTGAGGAATTTGCAGGTTGGTACTACCACTTGGGTATAAAGTGTGACTTTGGCTTCTCTATTCCCTATGATCAAAAACCTAGTCCAAAGAATAATATGTTTTCATAACTACTGCAATGCACAGCAACCTCCTTGAAACCCAACTGTATATTCTTCTTTCGTTACCTTATTCTTGATTTTCGTGTTGAATGACATTGGCATGAAAACTGGGAGTGGCTTTTAGATTGGCTTGTATACTCAGGGAACTTGTGTGGTCAGGAACTTTTCTGTGCCCATTTTGGGACTGCAGCCCTGTCCACCAAAATACTGCCTTATGCAATGCATGTGCTATATCTGCAGATGTGGCCGCTCTGCTGGACACAGTTCTGTATAGAGAATTTAATTTTAATTTACATCCTCCTTTGGGTAAGTATTTGGTTCTTGTTCTGCTGTAACTATTCTAAAAATGCAAGATGATGCCTGTTCTATTTTAAATGGTCATCAGGTTCTTTTTGGTGATAATCTACTTATTTAGGCATTGAATATATTATACATGATTACAATGAATAGACAGAAAAGTCGATGATGAAATAGTTCATTTGCAGTGGTGCTTTGTATTTTCTTCTAAGAAATGAGAATTTGCTTTGTAAACTTCCAGCTTCTGTATACTTTGTCTTTTTTGCAGTACACTTCTAAAAATAAAAAAACTCCTAGGGGCTGGTCTCTTACTGAGGGTAGCCATTGTGAATGAGGTTTTTTTAATATATGTACTCTGTATTGAAAAATTATTTTTGAAGTTTCTTTTGGTTACATGAGAGGTGGTCATTGTTCCATTTTGATTTATTTGATTCTGAATAAATAAGGACTTGGATTTGATGGGTATAGTCTAATGGTTTTTCTTGCCTTGATAACGTGGTTAAATATTACTCATCTGTTATAAGTAGAGTGTGTATTTTAATATGTGCGGCTCACATTTTTTCTTTATATTGTGGTGTACAGGGTATATTTTATTGATGATGCTCAAAATATGTGTGGGAGCATTAGATATTTTTAGGATCCAATTTGATTTCCTTTGAATTTCAGAAAAGGTTTACTTTATATTTAAGAAATATCCTTGTTCAGATTTCTGTGGGACTATTATTATTCTTTGAAGTATTAGTTGTATTTTACTATGTATTCTGCAACTCTGGAGAATACAAACAAATTAGATATAATTGGTATCCCAGTTATGCAGAGGTAAATTTCTTAGGTATTAAGTGCCAAAATGCATATTTTAGAATGCTGTAGAAATTGGAAAAATAAGAAATTACTTTGGGATTAGAAATTACAATGGGTGCTATATACAGGTTCTTATATTGTTTTTTAAAGTCTAAAGTGAGCTTCAGTAGTAGAGAAGTATATGCATTTTAATCAGTCTTGAGAGTGTGAAGAAAAAGTGTTGTAGATTGAGGAAATAGCTTGGACAAAGAAACTAATGTTTTAATTGTGCAAAAGTTGAGAAGATTATTTAAGAAATTAGCCTTATTGAATCAGAGAATTCTTTTTGGAAAGGAGTGTAAGAGAGACGACTTTGTAGGACGTCATTCAATTCTAGAAAGCCTTGAATCAAGGAGTATGAGTTGGAGGCGTTACTGCCTATTTGTGAGCAGGAGTGTGATTTATAAGTTAACACTGTTTGGGCCGTAGTGTATGGTGTATGGTAACCAATTTGAACTTGAATTATTAGGATTGGCGAGAAAGAAGGAAAAAACCTTCCCCAATTTTCTTGTTATAACTGAGCATTTCCATTGTGCCCAGCATTGTATTAAATGCTGTAGTAAGGGTTTCTGTATTTAAAGAGCTTATGATCTGAATGACATGTGTATATAAACTGACCAGGGTATATTGTGATGAATGTTGATGGTATTGAAAAAGTGCTGTAGAGAGTTCAGTAGAGAAAGTGGGTTATCCTATACTGCACAGTCTAGAAGAATCCATATGGGAGGTGAAAACTGAAAGATAAGCATTTTCATTAGTAGGAGAGAGGAAAGTATAGAACACCGTTGTCAGAGAGAGCGATATGAGCAAAACCTAATAGCATGAACGGAGAGTTGGGGCGGACGAAATACTATATGAGAGAAGCCTGGAAATGGTAGAAATGGGGCCATGATGAGAAAGACCTTAATCTTAAACTAGCCTGTAGACATGTGTGTTGGCAATAGAAAGCCATTTGAAAGTTCTTGAGTAGGAGAATAGCATGAGCAAATCTGATTTTTAGAAAAAGAACTGGCACCAGGTTAAGCTATAAAATCTAAGGGGGAGAAAAGAGACCACATTGGAAGCTATGGGAACCAAAAGAAGGACCTGAACTTATGCTGCTTAATGGACAAAGGAATGGATTTAAGAATTGTAATTTAAGTACTTTTCTTGTCTACTGCAAAGATTTCTTTTTTAATCTTTAGGTGAAAGACAAGCAACCTGACAGCCTTTTTAAAATAACTTTTTTTTTTACTTTTCATTGAGTAAATTTTCAAACATACTAACAAGTAGAATTGTACAAATCAACCTCCATGTGTTTATTATAGTGCCTCAATGATTATCAGCATGTTGACATTCTGAAAACCTTTTATATACCGCAGTATAAATAAGATTTTGGGGTTTTTTTGGGGGTGGTTAGTGAAATGGAAGGAGATGAAGTTTAATAATAAATATAAAAGTCACTCAATTGGGTCCAAAAACAGTTGTGTAATAATTTGGGGTGAGGGGCAAGAGAGGAATTACTAGTGAGAATGAATGGGTGACATATATATGTAAGAAAAACTGACCACAACCTTCTCTTAAAATATTTTTATGTCCATTTGTGCACACACATGTGCACACATGCATAGATGATTTGTTCCTTCTGTGAAAGTATGTATTTATCACCAGTGTTTTCAAATTTCACAACTGTCTTGGTCTGTTGTCATTCATTGTACCAAGCATTCATTTGTACCGTCTTAATCTGGAAGCACTTCTGGGATATTCTATTATTTTTTAACTTTTCTTCTGCTTTTGTTTTCTGAATTTCTATTCAAATGTTAGACCTCTCATGCTGGTCCTTTAATTTTATTGTCTTCTCTCTTACGTTCCATTCCGTATCTTTGTCTTCTGTTCTCTGGGAGATTTCTTCACCCTTTCAACCCTTCTATTCATTATTTCATTTCTGCTGTTATTTTTTTAATAGCCAAGAAGATTTTTCTTCAATATTTAACTGTAGCATCCTGTTCTTGCTCATGCATGCAGTGATACAGTATTTATTACCCCTTCTCTCTCTCAAAAGATGTTAATATTAATAAGTTGTTTGTTTCTGTTAGATTTTCTTCTCCTGCAGTCTGCAGTCTGCAGTCTATTTTCTTCAAGTTGATGTATTAAGTTTGTTGTTTTTGGCTTCTGACTTTGACTCTTCTCATATTTATTCATCCTTGGCCATTCACTCATGAGAGAGTAGGCCACCAAAAAGGTGATTGGAAGCGCATATGAATAGAACTTGCTGACTGTAGACTTTACTGTGGGGCTAGGATTTTCCACAGTCCTTGATCTCAGTATCTTTAGGTTGTTTTAACTTTTTTTTTCCTTTGTTGTGGTAATCGGATTTTTTCAGAGAAGGCAGTCCAGTATTCTACCTACAGTATTTATACTTGGCTGATTCACATGTTGTCAATTCCTGAATCTTCTGGGATCTTTCCATGAAAATCAGTTGTCTTTGCTTTCTCAATGCTGATTTAGGATTCAGGTTTCTTTGGTCTGCCCAGTCAATTACTATTTTTTCATCTGTTTGTTTCAAAGTCTTAAATTTTGTTGCTTTTCCAGTCTTTTTGTTCTTCTGGGTTAAAACAAAATTATAATAATTTATGTGGTTTTCTACTTTTCCTTTTTTCACCTTAACATTATGGGGTAATGTTTTAATAGGTTATTACAAGTTTTTTTTTTGATAAATAACACTAAAGTGTTGTGTAATCCATTATTTGGGTATGTCACAATTTACTTATCAAATATCTTTTTAGGTATTATTTTGTTTATAATGTTAAAATTTTATAAATAATGTTATGAGAGGCAGCTGAAGGAAATTTTACAAAATAATTTGTTTTGGTACAGTGGTAGCATAATTTGGGTAAATATTTAGATTCTCAAGGATACAGACTTCAGTCAGCTTTTGTTTGGATATATAAGATTGGACATGAATTTGTTTGTAAAAAAATCAGTCATGGTGTCTTAACAGTCATTTCTTGAAGTATGTGAAAAAAATAGTCTCAGTATGTTCTGAAGAGTGTGTAATCCTTAGTACGACATCTGAAGACAAGTGGATAATGATAATGCAGATTGATTAGGGGAGTTGCTAAAATGGTGAGGATTTTGAGAATTGTTTAATATAAAGAGTATATTATAAAAAATTAAGGAGAAAAGAAAAACTTAAGAAACACAAGCAATTTTTACATGTTTTAAAATGTACCTTGTCTTCCTGACACCTTTTCTCACTTATCTTTCATCTATACTCTTTTCCCTCTATTTTTTTCCTTTTCTCTTTCTCTCCTGCCTTCCCCCTTTCCAATTTTTAATTGAGCCTTGACTGTGCCAGGAAGTGTTTCAGGTTGGTTTGGGAGGGGAGGTGAGTATTACAGACATATATAGACTCTGTGGTCTTAGAGTTTATCTAACTTAATGGGAAAGATAGATATTAATTAGATAATCATGCAAAAATTTTATAGTTATAAACTGCGTTTTATGAAAACTTTTGAAGAAGTGACATTTAAGCTGAGTCCTAAAGTTGATCAAATAACAAAAATAACAAATATATATTGAGCACTTAATGCATGCCAGGCACTATTTTTATGTACTTGGGATACAGGTTTGAACTGAACACCATCCATGTTTTCAAAAGATTCTTTTACAGTGGCAGCAAACAGATAATAAACATACAATAATAAATACGGTAATTTCAGATAATGATATTAGTGAGAAATTCTGTGAAGAAAATACAAAATGATAATATGATAGAGTTTGTTTGGGAGTGGTCAGAGAAGTCCACTCCAAGGAGACATTTGAACAATATTGAATGATTAGAAAGCAGTACCCACAAGAAGATCTGGGGAGAGAATATACCAAGCAGAAGGAACATCTAGTTAGGAGGGCAAAAGCCTTCATGAAGGAAGAACTTATATATTATTTTATTATATTATATTATATTATATTTATTATATTATGTTATATTATATTATATTAATCTTAATATATAAGAAAAAAGGCCACTGTGACTGGGCATAGTAGAGATAAATTGGGGAGAGTAGAGGAAAACAAGATCTGAGCGCTTTGCAGGACTTTATAAGAAGTTTAGCTTTTATTCTGTTTGCATTAGGAAGCTATTAAAGATTTTTGGGCAGGGGAATGATGTGTGTTAATTTAAATTTTTAATAAGAAACTACTTTTGGTAGGTGATGGTGCCACTTGTGTTACTTGTGTGGTAAGACTTAGGATTGAATTAGGGGATAGTGGGAAATCAGTAGCTTTGTTTTGGCCATGGTAGATTTGAGATGCTTATTAGATGTAAGAAGTTGTATATAAGTTACTGGAGCTCAGGGGAACAGTTGAATCCATAGTGTCATCTCTTTTGAGTATTCCTGACCTCCCCAGGAAGAGTAATGAATTTCTTTTTCTCATAGCATCTTTTATTCCCATAGATACTTTTTTTATTTATTGTATTGTTCTGGTTGTGTGTCTTTTCTTATGGTCTGGGATTTTGTTGTATTTCTCTGTGTAGTCTCAGCTCTTGGTACATAATAGATATTTAAATGTTTGGTAAGTGAATCATGTTTATGTCCCCTGTCAGTTTTACCTGTCAAGTGTCTATCAAATCCATTTTCTTCTATCTTCATTGTCTTAATGCTTATCTTCATTATTCCTCATTAGTATCAGTGCCTTTTAAATGGATTTTTTTTTTTTTAAACAGTGAAATGCTTTTTCAAATTAAATGTCAATGTTAAACCCTAATTGTATGGAGGCACCAGTTAGGGATTGGGTTTGGCACTATTAAGAGATATGACTATAATGGCTCAAATATATAAGGGTTTCTTTTAATCACTTAATAACTATTTGAGATTCTGGAATTGAATCAGTGGTTTGAAATATATGAGTCAAGTTATCTGAGATTTTCTTGGCCTTTGATTCATGGAGAAGGAGGTTGAGGCTGAATTTAGTCTGAATGGAGCAGTAGAATTTAAATATGACATAAAATATGGTGTGATGTTATTCAAGTCTAGGGCAACTTGAACTTATTAAATTTGTTTAAATTTAATAAATTAATGGTGACTTTAACATAGAAAAGTAAGTATAAAAGCAAAAGCACATAAAGAAGATATTTCACCAGTCCAAAAGGATATGACTGTACCATATTCGAATGATCTAATAGAAGCAGAAAGGATGAACAAATCTGGGATATTATAGAGTAAGTAGATAATTGCTTTGAATGTGAATATAAAAAGGGAGAAGAGATGTGAAGGAGACAGATGACTAACTTTAAGCTTGCTGGTGTACAGATCTGGCAGAATGGTGCTAATGTCAATGGTGGGAAAACAAATGGTATGGAAGTACAGGAGCCGATTGTTAATATTTGTGTTATAGTAAATCACAGTGTGATTAGAAAATAATCAGAATGGCAAAAATAGACACTGGTGGTTTCCTTAGGTAAGGGTAGTGAACATAGATGGGGAAATTTCTTTAGTACCTTTTTTGAACTCTGAAACATGGAGCCAAACCAGGTATTTTGGACTTACGTGTGGTGATCTGAGGGCTTTATGAAAGTCCTAAAGAGTTATAGTTTATTGGACTTTTAAATGACATTAATATGAACTTTTTAATAGTTGGGAACACTTCGATCCCATAATCCACCTTTGGTATCTTTCACCTAATGCTATTTATTCTAAAATAGTTTAATTTTATTAAATATTCAGCATCGAAACATTCTTCATATGTTATAAATTTATTTTAACATCTTTACTGTATTATGTTTGTGTGTTCTGTTTAATTAAACAAGCTAATAACCCTTTTTTTTAAGGTACAGCAGGGAAGAACTGGAAATTCAGAGAAGGAAACAGTGCTTCCATCTACAAAAGCTGAATTTACTTCTCCTCCTTCTTTGTTCAAGGCTGGACTCCCACCAAGCAGGTTAGTTAGACAATTGTACTCAATTTATTGAAGGCATTGGGATCTTCACCATGTCTTAGTGTTATTTGAAGTACAAAAGCTCTGAATATACTACCAAAACACTGGGACATTCTTCTTTGTTTTAGTACAAAATGAATTCTTTGTGAAAAACTTGTCTGGGTGCTGTACTATCTAAAAATATCTAGGTAAGCAGAAATGAAGCATGGTGTATAATTATATGTATATATAGAGACAACAGTCTTACTTACATTCAGGAGAGGTGGTGACAAAATGGCCTTGCTATTTTCTATGCTTATTCTTATATAAAGAATTATCAGACTTCCTTAAATGTAGATCTATTGGCCTAAACATATTTTACTGATTTTAGTAAAAGAGATTGTAGAAATTTCAGCCTGGGAAATCTTTCATATTCCAATCATTTTCTTTTCTTTCTTTGGTTTGATTTGTTCTAACTTTGAGTTCCACAGGGCACCAGTTTTGGAGACAATATGCTGGCAAATGTCCTTTTTACTTAAACATGACAAATGGTTTGCTGTTACCAGGAAAATAGTAATAGATAAAGACTGGAGAAGTTTAATGTCAGCAGTTTAATTTTGGGTTAATAAAGTTGATTTGAATCAGTTATTTCTCTGAACCTGATCAGTAACCCAACTATTACTAGTTCTTAGCCAGATCATTTATTTTTGTGTTAGTTGTACTTATTTTCTGTTTTCCCATTTTTGTTATTATGCAATTTTGAATTGCTATAAGAAATTATATTTCATAATATACAAATGCTGGAAGAGACCTTGTGGGAACATGTATTTTAGCCTTAAAATGAAGATTCTTGCAGCATTCAGCCAAAATTAAATGTCACAAAGCCATTGGATTTTGACTATCTCTTCATCTTGACAGTTGTTAGTCATGAACATTTAAACTAAATGCAGTTTCATAAAATGTTTGGCTAAGAAGTTGTGATAGCTGAGGAATATTGATCCTTTTAATATGTAATTTTCTTTTGGTTTTGTTCATATTTAAGAGAGGTCAGTTTTCATTCATTGAATTTATGGTGTTCTAGTGTAATGTTAAGAGCTCGGACTCTAGAGCTGGATTTCAGAGTCTGACTCTGATACCAACTGTGTGTCCTTGGTCAAATCCCCTAATGTTCTTTCATTTCTTGATCCGTAAAACATAATAATACTTCCCTCACAGGGTAGTCATGTATATTAAATGGATTAGTTTATGTAAAGTATTTTCATACATTGGTACATACATGGTAAACAAGTATTCTATGGATATTTGGTATTATAATTAAACTATTTAAAAATCAATAGCAGTTTTCTGTACCTTGCCCCACCCCACCCCCCTTTTTTTTTAAACTTGGGCCAGATTATGTAGTGTGTTCTGCCATTATTAAGGGCTTTGACTTTCCTATGAGTGAAATAAATTGGGGAGTCACCATTAAATTTTGAGCACAGGAATGAAATAATCTGCTTTAGATTTTTAAAGTCTCGATTTAACTGCTTTATTAAGATCAGACTACAGAGGTATTAAGGGCAGAAACTGGGAGGCCAGTTAGGTTGTAACAGTTATCTAGGCAAGAGATAATAGTAACTTGGACCAAGGTGGTAATGGTGCAGATGGTGAGAAGTAGTCAGATACTGGATATGTTTCATCTTGTACATCTCATATCTGAGATGGAAAAAACTATAGGAGTGTTGCAAGGAGAAGACCAAGAATTCAGTTGAGGACATAATACAATTGAGATGCCTATTAGACATGCAAGTGGATAATTTGTGTAGGAAGTGGATATATGGATCTAGAGTAGAGATGAAAGGTATGGGCTGGAGTTACAAATTTGGGAGTAATCAGTGTTTAAATAGTATGAAGTAAAACTGAATTAGATTGTAAAAGAGATGAGTATTGATAGAGAAGTGGTAAGAAGACATGTGGGGCATTCCTTACAGGTCATAAAAATAAGGATTAACTAGTAGAGAAGAATGACTACTGAAATTGAAAGAAAACCCAGTGTATATCTTCAAAAGAATGCATTTCAAAGTAGGAAGAGTGATTAGCCATCAAATAATGATGATGCCCAAAAGAAGAATACTGAGAATGACTTTTAGATTTTAAAATGCAAAGATTCTGAAAAGGATCGTTTTCAGTGGTATAAGGTGAAGATTAAAAAAATCTTTAGACTTTTTGGATTTAGGAGAGAATAGGAAGAGAGGAATTAGAATGAGAAAATATGGACAATTTGTTGAGGATTTTTTGTTTTGAGGGGAGCAGAGGAATGGTACAAAATCTGAAGGAAAATATGAGGTTGAGAGAATGCATTTTTAAAAATGAAAGACATTATAGTATGTTAGTTTACTTAGGAGAAAGAGTTACTAGAGGGGAAATTGATGATGCAGAAAGTGAGAAGAGACAGTTGTTAGAGCAGTGTTTTTAAGAAGGGCAGAGTGGATGGGATGTAATATGCAAGTTGGAGGGTTTAGCCTTAAGGAGCATGGACAATTCACTCATAGTAACAGGAGGGAATGCAGGATATGGTGAAGGTGAGTGGGTGGATAATGGTGATGGGAACAACTGAAAATTCTCTTCTTATTGCTTCAATTTTTCCCAGCAGCATAGGATGCAGACTTATCTGGTTAGAGTAGAAGTAGTGGAATGGAATGTTGAATATTTAAGAAAAGAGGAGAAGGTCTGAAATAATCATTTGGAGGTGAATAGACTAGGTAAAAGGAATAGGATTGAAAGGCAATACCTGGAGGGAGAGATTATTACAAATTATGTGCTGATGGAAATGAGTTAGTTAAGTAAAAAGTTGATGACCAGGGAGAGGGACTACATTTCCCACTTTTCTTGAGGATAATGGCCATGGATTTGAAATGAATTGCTTTTCTTGGGTGTATTTCTCTTGCCCTTGTCAGGTATTCATGTGTTCATGAAGAGAGCTAGTGTTAGATTTGACAGGGATTGAGGTTTTACCAGGCACATATATGATAAAGGTGGATAGAGGGGCAAGGAAGGTGAGAGTGTACTTGAGGGAGTGGTTGTAATAATGGACCATAGGTCTAAGGAGAGACTGATAAAGGAAAGACAATGGTGGGTAAGGAACAGTAAAAAGAAAGTAAAGAAATCACAGAAAAATTAGCATTTCCATCACTGCTACTACCAAAAAAAAAGAAAAGAAAAGGATAATTACCACTATAACCAATAGAAACATACCCAGTATGTCAGTATTGTCCCTTTTGGAGATAAAGAACAGTATCCATTTTTCATTAGAAAAGTTTGTTTCTTCAGTTCATCTTCACTTGATCAAAAGAATACTTTTTGGTGATTATGAAGTATTTCTGTAATGTTTGGGTTTTTCCTATTTTTTATTTTTGTGGACATCAGACATCTTTGAAAGTAAAATTTTATTGACTTTAAGGAGAAGACAGGAGACAAGAATGTCATTTAAGACATAATAGAGGGTGCACAGCAGATATTTAGTGGTACTGCTAACCTAACCACTGTATTTCCATTGTTTAAAATCTTAGATTGCCTTATTGATGTTATTGGCTGTTGGTATTTTTGCACAGAACTTTTTTTGTATATTTTCAGAAATACTGGGTTTCTAATTTTTTGTACTGCCCAGCAAATTGGCATACTTGGGTAAAATGTTAATATTTAATATATCAGAATGTTTTGCTTAATCTTTAAAAGTTTCTATATTATGTCATGAATGTACAGCTTGATAAATTTTCACAAGCTCAATACACCCATGTAATTAGCACATAGATCAATAAACAGTATTACTGTTACTCTCAGAAGCTCCTGTTGTGTCCCCTGCAATTATATTTTTAATTTTTTGTTTTGATAAAAAAATGAAAACTTATAGAGTTTCAAGAAAAGTATAAAGAACATCTATATATACTGTTTACCTAGATTCACCAGTTATTAACATTTTGTCATATTTGCATTCAATTTCTCAAAAATATCTTTCTGAACCATTTGAATGTTAATTGTAGACATCATGCCCATTTACCCCTGAATACTTCAGCATATATTTCCTAAGAATGAGAGTATTCTTAGAGTATTCTGTTACATAGTCATAGGACACAATGATCATCCTCAGAGAATCTAATAATGGATCAGTATTTTAATAATACAAGTCATACATTTTGTCATTTATTTCAGTAATGTCTTTTATCAAATTTCTTTCCTTTCCTTTTTGCTTTAGGATTCAGTCCAGGATCATTCATGACAATTAACTCTTTCTCCTTCTTTTATCTGGGACAGCTCACACATTCTTTGTATTTGTTGACATTGAATTTTGAAAAGTACAGTCCAGTCATTTAATTGATGTTTCCTTGTTACTAGATCCAGATTTTGCTTTTTGGATAGGAATACTATATAAGTGATGTTGTGTCCTTCTCAGTGCATCAGCCTGGAGGTACATGATGTCACTTTGTCTCATTATTAGTGATGATAACTTCAATCAGTTATTTTGATGGTGTCCTTTGAGTTTCTGCACTACAAAGTTACTGCTTTACTCCTTTGTATTTAATTAGTAGTCTGTAAGGAGACTACATAAATATCTTGTTTTTCTGTGAACTTACCAAGAATTTTTAGTATCCATTGATGACTTTTGCTTTAATCATTTATTACTGTAATGGCTGCAAAATAGTGATTATCTAACTTATTTCTCTTACATTTATTAGTTGGCATTCTACTTTAAAAATGAGCATTCCCATCTTCCCCACTTATTTATTATCAGTTAGACTCATTGATTCTTTTGTGTGTGTGTGTGTGTGTGTGTGTGTGTGTGTGTGTGTGAGAGAGAGAGAGAGAGAGAGTGTGTCTGTGGCTTATAAGTATGGCTTAACTGTATATACTGTATATAAACTATATATGATTAATATATACTGTAATTCATATTCATGCTCAAATTTGGTCCATGGGATTTTCTTCAAACTGGCTCCTGTGATCTTTTGACATGTCTCCCTCATGTTTTGTTTTGGGTTTGTTTGTTCGTTTTTGTTTTTGTTTTTGTTTTTGTTTTTTTTGAGGATTTCTTTATGGCATGATGTTCCAGGCTTATCTTATACTTTCCTGAAAGCAGCCATTTCCTGAAGGCACCTGATGCCTTTTAGTGGGAAACAGTAATTAGAAACCAAGACCCTAGCACTAGTTATGCTCATTGCTATTGGGGTATCAACTATTTCTAGGTCTTTTTAGAACCCAGAGCTAGGAAAAAAGCAATTTCAATATGAAATTTCCATATGTAAAATTTAATCATGCAGTCATCCTCTTTCTTTTACTTCCTATTCCATATTGCATCTCCCTTTTCCGACAGTAATAACCTCGTTTTCATCAACTTCAGTACACATACTAATTTGCTTCATCTTAAAATAGATTTGAACTTCTACATCTACCATTACAGAAAACCCGTTAGAGTTGAAGATATCTTTGCAATTCTCTTCCATTTTTTGAGACTGAGGTATATAGCCAAAATACTGTGTTTGAGTTTCCTTCAGAATAGTCATATTAATCATTTAATTGTAATTTGATTCATTGCATCTGTTTATATTCAATATTAGCATTTCTTTTCTCAATGCTTATTGTCTTATTTTTTAGCATATATAGAACAATTAATGTCACAAAAGCCAGGCTATCCAAAAGTATAGTCAGATTTGTCACTCTTTCTGTTTCCTTCATTCCTGTCAGTAATCAGTTTCATTTCATCTAATTTCTGGTTTATTCTTCCTGTGTTTCTTTTTACATAAATAAGCAGATACATATTTTTTTCCTTACTTTTTTTAGAGTGTCATATTAGTTCCTTAAAGGATTGATCAGAGTGTAAATAGCTAAACTTTTCGTGGAGCATGTCACCAGGGATAAAATTAATTTTCTTTTAGAATTTTACTTGGAAAGAGTTAAATTATTTTTAAATGCAATTTTTATGAAATATATATTTAGTGTAGGTTTTTATGAAGCACATGAGAGTGTTCCTGTTAACTGGTTACCCTCACAAGACTTATACCAATTATTGAAGAATATAGAGAAAGAAATAGCAAAATTTCAAGTTAGGTTTTGTGAAACTGCAGAAATTAATGTTATTGATTTATAAAAGCATAGAAATTTATTTCTTGATAATATATTATAACCTGAAGTAAGCCCTTGGTTCTTTTCTCATTTCTGCATTTTGACATCATATGGTCTATGTTGAAAAATATTTCTAAAAATATTTTAGAGTAAATAAAATGTCGATAACACATCTATATTTAAATACCACTAGTAATCTTAGTACCACAGCAAATATTTTATGTGACTTGAGAATGATACTATAGGAACATGCTGAAAGATTTTAGAAAAGCATGTCAAGGAAGAAAAACAGAACAAGGGGGGTCAGAGACAATATATAAGAAAAAACATAGAAAATTTATCTCACCAGAAACAGCACCTCTTCTCAGTCTCAGACAAGTACTGCCTCCAGAAAAGCCAATTCAAGCGTTGGGAAGTGGCAGGATCGATATGGGAGGGCCGAATCACCTGATCTAAGGTAAGGCTATTTTTAAACATTGGATACTCCCTGATGTTTAGATCATCGGTGTTGTTTTGTCTTATTAGTAAGATAATAAATTTTGATTAGACTGTGTCATATTTTTGCCCCTAAATTATGATTTTTTTTAGTATAGAATTGAGCTTTTTTTAAGTTAACTTTATAAATCAGGCCTCATGTTGTGCCTCTCATCTCCTCCAGCCTTTTATGATATAAATTGCATGGAACCATGCTAATGGGTGTTCAATAAATGTTTTTCTCTCCCTTGCTGCAGGTTTAATTCTTCTTTCTCATAACATACCCTATTCAAAAATTTCTGGGTGCTTTCACTGTTTGTTGAAGAAAATTGTGAGTCTGTATTTAGGGCCCATAAAATTGGACTCCACTGAATCTTTCCAATCTTTATATCCCAACTACAGTGCACAAACCTGCCATTCCATTAAGTGGGTGGGTTTCCCAGCTATCCTAAGAAATACTGTTTCCTTTATGGTTGCTATGCTTTTACTTATCCACCCTTCATAAAATTTCGGCTTGTGTTCTAAATCTTACACTTACAAAACATACAACTTTGGA
The DNA here is from genome assembly GCF_902729225.1 of Pteropus medius. Lineage (NCBI taxonomy): Eukaryota > Metazoa > Chordata > Mammalia > Chiroptera > Pteropodidae > Pteropus > Pteropus medius. The sequence continues at coordinate 8,484,564 of NW_024351730.1, forward strand.
TGGTATTATATAAACTCTCTTGAGTCTATAAAATGGGAATAATAATTTCTGCCCAAAAGGGTGTAGTGAGAAGTGCATATGTTAGGGTATGAAAGTGCTTTGCCAACACTTAATTAGTCTGGGCATTTATACATTGCTTGACTTAGAAATATAGACTAAGATACCTTCCTAACTTACCTTTTGAAGTTTTTAACAGTTATGGTATATGGGGAGGGGGGTGTTTTTTTGATGTTACAGAATTTTAATCTTTGTTCCTGGGCAGCTTGATGTTATATGCTTTTAATTGTTTTCATTTACAAACTTTATATAACTTAGGATCAGATATCTTTGATCATAACACCTAAAAGAAAAGCAGAGGGAAGAAACATCAAAATTTTATTTTCTTAGATTTTCTTTTCTTTGAGGTGTTATATATTCCTCATGACTAATAAATTCTAGTCAGTTTGCTTTGATAGGATTTCTGGTTAGAGAGTAAGTTTAGTTATTCTCAAAAGTGGGTATTCGTCTCAAGATCAAAAGTATATTCACTTTTTAAAGTTTATTGAGCTTATTGATGCAGATAGAAATATATTTATATCCTTAGAATAGTATGAGTTGCATGTATTTCTTTAATGGGTTATAGAATGAAAATTTGTTTACTATTATTTTAAAGTACTCATTGGCTTTATATGTATTATGCAATATTGATTGAGCTTAGTATTTAAAACTAAAATTCTTGAAGAACCAATAAAAATTTCAAGAAAAGTTAGATCTGATTAATGTGGATTCTAGGAATCTTTTCACTTTTAATATTTCTAATATTAAATAAAAGTTTAATAACAGTGCTAATAATATAATTTCTATGATAATTAACTTAGTTATTAAAGCAAATAGTGCTTAGAAAAACACTGGATTTATATTTAATCTGTCCAGTAACATGGACAGCCTATTTACTGATCCCAAAAGGGCCAGGCAGTAAGAGCTTTCATTTTCTTCATGCCACTATTGGTAATGAATCAGTAGCTGTCTTTCTATATAAAGAATACTTTCTCAAACTTAGAGGTTTTCATGGCATAAGTACTGGATTTGGATATTAGGTTTGATTTTGCATTTGTGACTAGTTCTCTAACATCTCTAGGCCTCTGTTGCCACATTTGTAAAATGACAGGGCTAGACTATTACCTAGAAGGCCCTTTTAATCCTGAAATTCTTATTATCTGGCTAGTCTCTGATTTACCTGGAAAATGAGATCTGAGAAATTAGGGAATTTGCCCAAATTCATGGCTAATTAAGAGGAAAATCGGGGCTAATATCACACATTTTCTGCCTTAATACCTGCAGTTAGACAAGTTGACTTTCATAAGCAAAAGCATAGAAATACTTAAAAATCAGTTACTTTTAATGTAACATTAGATTTTATACTTTTTTGCTAACATTTTAACATCTGAAATTCCTTTCATATCAGACATTTGACTTAGAATAGTTGCTTTTGATACAGTAGTTTATTTCTTGAAATAAGATGGCTAATTTTTAGGGAAAATTAGTTCTCATATCTGAAAGTGATACATCTCAGTGCATATTACACTTTATAATACCTCTCTCCTCCCAGAAAAAAAGGGTACTTTGGAAACACAGAAAACTGGTCCTGATTTTGTGATTAGTTTCAGGGAATGTAGGTAGTAGGAAATTTGACACTTTTTAGTATATGTTTTATTATTTTTGAAAATTCAAAAAGAAAAACCTTTAGATAAAAGCTACTTTTCTTTTTTTAAATGATACCTATACACACACATATACTTAGTATAAGAAAATGAGATTCTAGCTCTTGTAATTAATGTAACTAAGAAATGTGAAGTTTTTTTAAAGCATTGCTTAAGTCTCTTTGCAAAGAGCAGTTAAACAGTGGTTGAGATCCTTTTCCTAAGTGTACTGTATTTGAAGACTGCGACTTAACTCATGCTTGTTCCTCTTAATTTATGTAATATGGTGTTTTCTATTTGTTTCTATTTTCTATTTGTTTAATAGTACTCTTCAAGCTAACTATATAAACAATGACATTTTATTCATGTCTTATAAATTCATATTTATAACTCTTGTAAAGCCAATTAGTAAGGAGAATGAAGGTAGTTTTAGTGAACATAGAAAATTGAAATTGGCAATATGAATGGTTGTCATAATCGTATCCTAATGTCCAGTTTATTTCTGTTTTGTTTCCATTTTATAGTGTCAAATTTAGTTCCACTTAGGTAATTAGTTGAAGATTCTAGGTTGTTTTATTAAGCTTGTTTTTCAATATCAGAATGCTTTTTAACTGATTTGGACTCTTGAAAGAAGAATAGTAAAAATTGCTTTTCAGTGTAGAACCATTAAAATATTTAAACCTGTTTGCATTTCTTACAAAAGACAAGCATAAAACTAATAAAACCAGATGTTAAATGAACATTAAGTCTAAGATAGACCTTCTCATTTGATATTGCACTCCTTCCTCTTATATCTTGATGAAATAATATACTGAAAAGATGCACCTGTACTTTCATGGCATTTGAGCACTGTGTTGCTGTATTGTGTAGCTTGTAAGATTTTATGTGGTTTAGACATATGAAGGCCTTTTTTTAAAAATCGCTGTAGAATGATATCTTTTTCTATCAATGACACAATTGAAAAATGAAAGTAAGCTTAAATGTGTCAGGTAAAGCTTTATTCTAGGCTCTGAACAAAAGTAATACTTGACTGCTCCAGTGAACACATTTATGTCTTCTAATGAGTCGAATTTTAGCATATTTCACCTTTAGGCATTTAAAGTTTTTGTTTGTTTCTATTATAGTTTAAATGGTAACTTTTAAAAAATTTAGGACCCAGAGAATTAGCATGGAAAACACTTCTTGTTGAAGGAATGGGTTTTGGAGATGGTCATACCCAAGCCTGAATCCTGGTGCTGACACTTTACTACACAAAAGAGCCTCTTTCTATACCTGTGAAAATGAAACTAAGTTGTACTTAAACCTTACCTGTACTGTACTTGTGGATGAAATTTTTCAAAGCTTGTGAAAGAACCTGTTGCAGGGCACCCAATAAGCATTAGGTCCCTTTGGAACTCTGCTCCCATCATAGACTTTATCAGTCTTTTTAAATGTAGTACTGATAGAAAATAAATTACATGTCCTGAAGACAGTTTTAAATTCTCTGAGTTTTATTTTGGACATATATTGCTTTCCTAGGCAGGATTTTTGATTAATTTTTACCTGAAAAGTAGAATATATTAAATTTTATATATTATATCATTTTCTTTATAAACTATATACTATAGAGAAAATTATGTATATAGTGAATGGCATCCTTATGTTAACAGACTTTGATAGGTATGACTTTAGTAATAAGGAGTAAATTAATTTTAATTTTCTAGAAGAGAACAAAATGTAACTTTCTTCCTTGGGCATGTAGTCCTCAACTTCGGCTATGTATTGGAATTACCTGAGGAGCTTTAAAAGTTACTGATGGCTAAATCTATTCTACATGTCTTTCAAAGCTCATCTCTTTCCTAAATAGCTTAGAATAGATTTAGCCACATAGCCCATCCTATGTGGCTAAATCTGTTCTACATGTCTTTCAGAGCTCATCTCTTTCCTAAATAGCTTAAAAAATGTTATACCAGTTTTTCACGTAGAATTGTTATAGCTATCTATTTAGATGTATGACCTAAGTTAGACAGTCATACCAAGTGCATCTGTCTTTAACTTGGGAATATGAAATAGCCACGTTCTAGGATTTCCGCCCCACCCTAGAGAATACACCCTTGAACTGTCTATCTGCTGCCCAATTTTTATTTGAAACTTTTTTGAGAAAACAACATTAAAAGATTTCTGGAAGATGTGATTTATTCATTCTTTAGAGTAATGGTTCTAAACTTTCTTTGAAGCAGTAACCCCTTTGAAAATTGCTGCAAACTGTGGACTCTTGCCCAAAAAATACATGCATACACATGCATATATTCAGGTTCAGGGACCTCCTGATCTCTCTATATTCCATGTATTCTAGTTGAGGACTCTTGCTCTAACGTATAATTAAATCCTTAGATCAAGCCTGATGATTAAAAGGTTGTATAGTTAGACCACATTGTTTTGCTTCTCCTGATTAAATTACTTTTATTGAATTGTGCATTGTTACCCTTCATCCAGTATTGAGGAACAGCTCTATGAAATTCATTTCTGTTTTCATTATAGTAATATAGTAATATAGTAATTTGTCTCTATTTCAGTGATTTTCAAAGCATGAGATTGCAGTCCATTAGTGGGGTGTGAAATCAATTTGGTGGTTTCAACCACCAAATATTTCTTGGTTTTGTATTTATTTTGTTTTTTTCTTATTTCATATCTAAATATTAAAATCATGTTTGATTTTAATGTTACTCTTTTTCCTTTATAGGAAGTGTAAATATGTGATCAAACTTTTATTATATAATATGTGGGTGTACTAGATTGTTGTGCAAACTATTTCTTTAAGAACTGTGTTTTGTAGTCTAAAGTTCAGAAACTACTGTACTCTCATATTTTCTCTTAAGATAGACTCAAAGGAAAAGATTTTTTTCTCTTTCTCATCTATAAAATGGGAATAATAATAGTTGCTACCTTGTAGAGTTATTATGAAGAGTAAATATAGACAGTCCCCACCTTAAAATGATTTGATTTAATGATTTTTCGACTTTATGGTGGCACAAAAGTGATATGCAGTCTTTAGAAACTGTACTTGGAATTTTGAATTTTGATGTTGATCTTTTCCTGAGCTAGCAATATGTGATACAATACTCTCTTATTCTGGGCAGCAGCCACAAGATGATTTTGCCCAACTACAGGCTAATGTTAAGCGTTCTGAGCACTTGTAAGGTAGGCTACTACGCTAAGTTATGGTGTTTGGTAAGTTAGGTGTATTAAATGCATTCTGACTTAATATTTTCAACTTACGATGGGTTTATTGGGACATAACCCCATTATAAATCAAGAGGCATCTCTATATATAAAGTTCTTTCCTAGCACATAGTAGGTGTTGAATAAATACTAGCTATTATTATTCCAGGAACAGCAGTCTTCAGAGGTAATGCTTTATTTTTATCTTATGCACATAAAATATTTTTGGTATTAATGATGTCCTTTATTTTGGCTTTTAAAAATAAGCTCAGAGAGAAATTTATGGCAACAGATTAATAACTAACCTTTTGTCTTTCTTCCCATGGCTTTGATTTTGTCACTTTTACAATTGCTGTTGTATGTCTGTAAGCAGCCCTCATACCCTTTCTGGAACATTGGAATCGTCAAAATATAATTTTATTAAAATATCAGAGTTTTTTATATTCATCTGAGCTAGGAGGAAAGGTAGTGGCTCTGTGAACATTCACTGCCTGTATTAACTGTAGATTAATGAAACTAGATAACAGTGTGGTTAGTTTCTGTCTCAGCTTTTTACTAGATTACTTTGTCCAATAGAAAAGAGAATCTTGATAGCTGTATTAGCTGTCTGCCTAATAGAACAAATTCGTAAGCCTAATTAAACCTGTGCTATGTGGAAACCCAAGTTATAGGAGATCCTTAGTGACATGCTACTAAATGTTTGTATCTATTGAAATAAAAAGTGCTACATCAAAAACTTGTGGAATAATACGATTCAATATTGTTTTCCATAATGTGGCATCAGAATAACATTGGATTGTTTAATTATTCATCTGTGCTAAATATTAGTGCTTTTTGTTACTTTGGTACATTCTTATGTATCTGTCATAAAATATTTCTAAACAAAATGGTAACCTTCACATTTCTGATTAAGGTAAATTAATTTGTATGGTAAAAGTGCCTGGGCAAGGAGGTGTTATTTTTATGAAAATGTAAGGAATTAAAAATTTCTGGACTCCCTCTAGAGATACATATTTTTTTAAGGCTGGTTTTTCATTTGTATGTTTTTAGAAGCATAGTACTTGCCATTTTGAATCTTTCGTGATTAATCCATTGAAAGATAACAAAATAAGTAGATTTCTCTGAACATATTTAAGATAAGCTTTAAGGAGTGAGTTCTCCCATATGCCCCAGAATTTTTGAAAGCAGAAGTCCTTAGAAAGCTTTCCCCCAGCGCAAAATTAGAATATTTTATTTAGGTTTAATTTTCGCTACTTTTAACAATTTGAAGATTTGCAGTCCAAATTGCAAATCCAAACACATTTGCGAGAATTGATGGGAAAATTTTTTTAAAGATGGAGAGAGGAGAATCCAGAAATTGGGAACAGAAAAGAATGGAAAAGGAAATAGTAGAGTAGAAATGAAGATTTTTTACAATGAAATTTATATAGCAATAAATGGTGAGGGAAATCCTGGCCTCAGAATATACACCATTATCTTTTAGGATGTTGGAATCTGAGATGTGTGCATATATCAGAGGACTGACGGCATGTGCTTTTACATTAAGTTTATAGTGGTCATAGCTTTATAATTATTTTAAATTTTAGAGAAAAAATTGGAGCAATATTTGTCTTATGTTAGAGGTATTTGAATTTCTCTAATGCGTGAATGTTAGGATAGTTTCCCAGCTATTTTGAAAGGTGCAATTTAACTAAAATCACTCTTGGTCTTTGAGATCATCAGGAGGACTAGGAAGTCAGTGACCTAGGCATAAACTCAGAAAGGCTTGAACTTTTTTTTATTATTGTATTATATAGAGAGAACAGAAGTCTTAAGTGGGCAAAATGTTAAGTGGGATTTGACTGTGTAGACCTTTCAAATGTCATTATATACTTTTTATAGGGCTGTCTTTATTTTGTTTTTTGTGAGCATAAATCCATGGGGCTTTTCAAACTTTTCTTGAGACAGACTGTTACCAATTCTTGATTTTCCAGAAGTCTTACATTTCTCAAAGGCCAGTTATCTTGCTGGAAGGCAGCGTGGCTCAAGGAAAGAGAGGTCTATAAACTTTAGATCAGACTCAGGTTTGAAAGTTAGTTTTGCTATTTAATTACTATTGAGGTCTGTGACAGTCGCTCTGGGCCTTAGCTTTGTCATTTCTAACAAGTATACAGTAATTTTTTTGAGTTAATGGTTATTGTGAGGTTTGGGTATAATATGTAGGCATTCAATAGAGATAGCTGCTGTTTTATGCATTTTAGGAACTTAACTCTGGTGACTGGAAGGATCTGTGGTGCTTGGATTGTTTTACTTTCATAAACTTTTAAAGGTAGAATTGTTCAGAACTGAATTATAGATGAGAAATTAATCTAATTTTCATCACCTATTCCTATAGATGACTTTTGTATCTTAAGTGTATATACTTTTATAAAGTCCTTAACTATACAAAATGGCTTTTTAAAAAAAATTTAACTTATTAAATTTGCAGCATTATTATGTGGTAGACATAATATTTCCCATCTACTCATATACTTCAATGGATTGTAAATACAGTTGGAGGTGGGGCAGGCATTAAATATTTGAATTTTTCTATCTAAAGACAAGTTATCAGAAATTGAAAACTGGTTTCGTTTTTATGCTTTCAAAAGCTTGTAATAAATCACTAAAGAAAATATCCTGTGTGTATCAAAATGAATATTTCATTTTAAGCCTTTCTGAAGAATTTCTAAAATTTTCTATAATAGTACTGTGATGTGTTCTAATTACAATGGCCAAAAAATTTTATTTCCATTTGTTCAGCTTTTGCTACCTGATTCAGTTCCACAAAGATAAATCCACTTGGATACTATTAAAAAATAGTAAATTTAGACGAAAAACTATAAAAGTACTTAAATTTAACATTATGATCATCGTTGGATGTGTTGGTTCGAGCTTACTAATAAAATAGTTTTCACGACAGTGCAAAGTAGCGAGATCTAATGCAATAAAGTTTTTCAGTGTGTATTGTAATCTGATTTTATGTTAGAGTGCATTGCAAATGGTTTTAGATTTTCTCACCTAATGTTTGTATTCTTTTTCAAACATCTAATTAGGCAAAACTGAATTGATTCAATTTTTCTATTATAGGAGATTACCTGGGGCAATTGATGTTATTGGTCAGACTATAACCATCAGCCGAGTAGAAGGAAGGCGACGGGCCAATGAAAACAGCAACATACAGGTTTAGTATTTTAAAAATTGCTATTTTTTAACTGAAATATTATATGCATGTTCTGATTTGTTTAATATTTATAGTGCTATGTTGTTAGGTACTATGAAGAGATTTAAAATGTGGACTCAATCACTTTTATTACAGAAGCTTTTCCATTTAGAATTGATAACCTTTGAGTCTTTTTTTAGTAGGATTTCTTTTTCTGTGCTTTAAACATAACATAAAACTTCACTGGACAAAAGGAGGAAAATATGGGGAAAGTTTAAAGAAGAAAATAAAACCCTCGATAATTTTATCATCACTGTTAACATTCTGGTACATATCTTTCTTATCACTGAGCAAGTATGGGATACTATTATGATTATATTTTTGTGTAGTCCTTTTTTCCCATTTGAAATTATCGTTTGCATTTTCCCATTTTCTTAAAAATATGACATAAAATTTCTTTGTGATAGCTTTATTATTACGTGGTTATAACATTTAATGTGGTATTTCTGAGGGAAGTCGATTTATTTTCAAGTGAAAGAATGAAAGATGACTTATTAATAACTTGGATAATTCAAGTTAGAACTTTTGCAACTGACATTTTCAGCTGTTAGCTTGATCACACTTTTATTTATTTCCTTTTCTGATTGCTTAAATAAATTTACAAAGTCTTCTGTTTTTTATTACTTTTAATGAGTTAATCATATGAAATATTTTTTATCATCTTTAAAGGTAAATTATTTCTAAAATGAAGATAGTCCTCTCTTTTTCCCCAGTGTTAAAATGCTGTGATTTCTTAAAATAATTATGTCCCTTAATTTAAAAAATAGCTTATCAACATAACGCTTTACAAAAAATGTAGGAAAAATTAACTAAAGGAAGAATTATATGTTTAAATGATATGCTTTAGCCAGCAAGGATTTCAGAGGTATAAACTAAATATATAATATTATGTTTCCTGTTTCTGCTATGTTTCCCAAACATTGTTTGCACATTAGAATCTCTCAGGGAGCTCTTCAAAAATCCACATTTCTATGTTCCACTCTTCTGTAAATTTGGTGCCTGTCTCTTACCTGTTCACAAAAATCATTATTTCATAAACATTACTTTTCAAGTATAAAACCCTTGTTCTTAAAGTTACTAGGGTCACATATCTGGCTGCCTGTTACTTGTCAGTTCATGCCTTACTGTCTTTACTTACTGGTGATGACAGGCTCTTGTACAATGAATATCTGGTTCTGCTGCCTTGTCAATTTCTTAATGCTAGTGTCTGTGACTAATATTTGCAAATGCTTTAATTTGAATAGTTGAACTTGGTTGGGTAACAAAGATAATACTTGGTACATTATATTTATAAAGTGCTTGTCTCTTGTTTAGAATGTTTTTATCACTTAATTGTTTCCCATTAGAATTTTTTATGTTTAAGTTTTTCTTAGGCTTTGACTATGTGCGTGAATGTATACTAACATCTGTGTATATATATGTATATATACACACATCACACAGATAGAAAAATTAGTCTCACCTCCCCAAAATATATGTATGTGAATAAAACTTTTTACTTTCTTAGATTAAATGAAATTAATTTACCGAGTTTAATCTCAGATAAGAACATTTATTCATCTTTTTAATAAATTATGCTCTGATTTTAGGTTCTTTCTGAAAGATCTGCTACTGAAGTAGACAACAATTTTAGCAAACCACCTCCATTTTTCCCACCGGGAGCTCCTCCCACCCACCTGCCGCCACCACCATTTCTTCCACCTCCTCCAACTGTCAGCACTGCTCCACCTCTGATTCCACCACCAGGTAAATAGTACATAAGACATTTGATTTCGAGGAAGAAAAATAACCTGTGAGTGTTTCTTTTATTTGGAATTTAAGAATTAAAAAATATATGTGAAAATAATATCTTCATTGATTGCATTACATTAAAAATATAGATATGAAATTGATTATTAGACTTCAGTAGAGTCACACTGAAACAGATACATACATGTCTTGCTATTTCAGCATAGCAAAGAGACATACTAAAATAGAGAAAAATATACAGATACTAAAATTGTGATCCAAAAATATGATTGTGTTCTCCAAAGTAAAGTTGCTAATTGTGCATATATAAATCCATATTTAATTTTAAACCATGCAAGATAATTTTAGAATCAGAATAGGTAAAAAAGAAAGATTATTTCCTGTGAAGAGATTGAAATGAAAATCTGTCTGGTCATCTTCTTTCTTTATATATTGGTTTCCTTCTAGGAGACTGCTTCTGGGTGCCAGGTACCTGGTATTTAACTTCTTTTAAACGAGATAGAAAATTCCTGTAAATTTTTAGTCACTTTTGATTATTTATTAAAAACTAGATCAGTGGCAATAGAAAAAAATTTATAGATACTCCCCAAATTTTATACTTCCAACCCTTTGTTCAGTGACCTTTGTTAATTTTATTTCCAATATGCTTTGAATATTTATCTCCCTTAACCAATTTTTAATGAAACTAACAAAATCAATTGAGATAATAATTACTTTTTCTAGAGAGAATGCCTGTAATAAATGATAAAAATTAGCTGTTGGTCCTAATTAGAATTACATGTGTAATATATGTTAAGATTTGATTTAATATAAAGTCAATTTATACTAAAGGGCCATGTTCACTCTACATTTACAAAAGAACTGTCTTTAAGGTTCCACTTATGATCTGAGTACAGAGGCAAATAAAATGTCTCCATAGTCATTCCCTTAGTCATCCTGGGCCTTTAAATGCTAGTTATTGCATCAGCCCTACATCCACAACACCTTTGATTTCCTTCCATTGTCACTTCTACCTTTAAAAGTCTACCTTCAAAAGTGATAAGAAAATTAATATGAAAAATAACTGGCTTTAGAGAATCTCTTGTCTCAAAAATAGAGGAAGGAGAAGACTGGATAGGTTAGAGGTGTTTACTCCAGACAGTTTTATTTCTAAAGTTCAATGAACTTCTGTTCCAACAATAATTTTTTGTTCTGAAACACAAATCATTCAGAAGTTGCGATTGGACCCATAATTCTTGGGTCTTTAATATGGTGAGAATTAACTAAATGAAAAAGGAAGGTTTCAGTGATTCATGAATGAGTTCTTTGTCCTCTGAAAAGATAAAATGTAGAAATAGTTTATTTTGAATGTATTTGATTTACTGAGACTAAAAGATCAATATATGTGATTATAGTTCTTACTTTAGATTGTTGTGTAATCTTAGACTTTACTAGGTACTGTACTAAAAGCGATTTAAAAGAATTTTCTTATTTACTAGCTAATATAGTGTATCCCCAGACGGCTAACATTTTATATAGTTCAACATTATTTGTTTATTAAAATGAGAGAGAGGTGATGTGAATTAATGATGGAAAAATACCTCACTGGTATAGTAAGAATATTTAGTAGCTCTGGAAGATATTGCTGATAGACAATGGCATTATCTAGAAGTAAGCTCTTTTCAAAATGATAAAATTACTCCCATTTCTTTGCTATATAATCTCCGTTTAAAAGGTTAACAAATCTTTTAATAACATTTAGATTATATGGCATTATATGGTAACATATAGCTGTTGTATAAGCTATGTGATGTTAATTTTCAACTACGTGCTTTCTATATTTTAAATACCTATGCAGGACTATTGATTCTTATTTTTAGATTAATATCCATGCTGTCCTGTCAGCATTTAAGGAATACAAATTCAGAGGAATTCTAATGCTGGTTTAAGCAGTATCTAACCATGGTATATTTGCTGGGATGAGGTGGGGGAAGATACCAATTCATATTAAAACCAAATATTTATAAGTTGAGGCTAACTGACTTCTCATTTTTACTAGATTGTGAGCTGTTAGAGCGAATATAGACTGTGGATTTCTGTTTCCCCACCATGCTAATCACTTGACTAAATATGTTAGCTAATTGAGTTAAAAACATATTATGTATACATAACACGGAGATTTTCAGAGTGGCAGTTGATACAGTCACAAGGCACTTATCAATCAGAATGGGCACTGGCTTTAAACGACAATATGGCTACATAGATACATACCAGCTGAGTGTTAGCCTTGATTAAAGCCACATTTTCAGTTACTGTAGAACCACATGATTACAGTATGTGCCATTGAGTTTGCTGTAATTTAGATCACCTCAAGAATCATAAGCAGCTGATGAAAGCAAGCTGTGTCTCAGGAGTGTGTAAGAATTGCCTTAATAAGGAAACATTTTTCTTAGGGAAACCTTGGGTTTTCTTTTTGCTTTCTTGAGAAATACTAAAAGGAAAAAAATCTTTTGAGAATTAACATAAACATATTTTAATAGTCTTTGTTAACATTAGCTTTCAAACATTTGCATAAGTTGAGAATGTTTATACATAAATTTTTAAAACTATAGTCCTGTATATGATGGAACGAATATGTAATGACCTGCCCATACTTTGGGATGCTACCATTTTTTAATAAATAGGGTGATCATATGTGCAGATTTGCCTAGAATAGTCCTACTTCATATCTTTGTCTCAGCGTAATTATTGTACTCTCAGAAATGCCCTGTTTTGGAGGATAAAATTTATAGTTAACTCTGTAGTTGGCTCATTGCATAAGTAGTTAACTCCTTAGCAGTGATGAGGTGAAAGAGAACAACACTCATTCAACTGACAAATAGTTGACAGGAGAGGCGGGGTATATTGCTTCCTCTCCCTCAAACACACATTCTATAAACAGCATGAATCCTTGTTAGCAACAGAGGACAAAATATTTCTGGTCACAATAGATTTGTATGAAAAGTAGAGGAGGTTTTGTATTGGAGAGTGCAGCAAACATTTAATGGACCTCTGGTCCTAAATTAATGTCAAGGCTTGGATTTTTTTAAGTGGAAAAGTATTTAAATCTGTTCTTTGCTGCCATACTAATAGCAGCTTGAAAACAAACACTGATTATTCAAGATCTTCCTTAATTTTTAGAAAACTTCTTATTTTCATTCTTTAGTGAACCAGAAAATAGTTGCTATGAATTTTTTTTTGGAAATATATTAGCGTGGTTTTATGTTTTTATTGAGTAATAATAGCTCGTATTTATTGAATGCTTACTATCGAAGGCAAGGTTCTGAGTACACTTCATGTATTAACTCAATTTTATTCTCGACAACATCTGAAGTAGAGATTATTATCATGTTACAGATGAGGAAACTGGGGTTTAAGGAGTTTAAATAATAGCTAGAAAAGTAGCAGAACCAGAATTTTAACCCAGGCGGTTTTGCTGGAAAGCCTATTTTACTGTGTTGAAGTGAATTATTACTTGTATGAAGAAAGTTATTGGATAACAATAACATGTCTTAAAAGCTTCTTTCTTTCTTTTTAAGTATTTCTTTGTTGAAATGCATGCATGTATATTTGTGGGCAGGGAAGTCAGGGAGGTTGTAAAAAGCAGGAATCAGATTTTTTTTTAAAAATCTAGTTAACTGAAGTTTTGCTGTTTGCCTGATTTGTGTTAAGTCTGTACTAAATAAATCTAGTTTTAAAATAATTGTTTATTAGCAGAAAAATGTAAAATTGGAGTAGTTGAAATTTTTTTTATTGTGGTAAGATAAGATATATCTAACAAAGGTATATTTTAACCATTTGTAAATATACAATTCAGTAGCATTAAATAACATTCACAGTGTTGTGTAACCATCACTTATATCTATACTAAAACTTTTTCATCGTCTGTAACAAACTGTATACTCATTAATCAACAATCCCTTTCCGTTTACCCAAGCCCCTGGTAGCCTCTATTCTTTCTTTCTCTATGAATTTGCCTATTCTGGGTGCCTCATATAAGTTGAATCTTTCAAGTATTTTGTTCTTTTGTGTCTGGCTTATTTTGTTTTTAAAATAATGATTGTAAAAAATTTTTTAAACTATGTTCAACCTATATTACATGTTATTGGTTGGCTTTTAATTTAGACTTTTAAAAGTTAATTTATTTTAGTGTAATCGTATTTTATCATATTTGGTTTAATTCATTTCTTGTTACATTGATCAGTATTAAGGCTCACAAGACTTAATATGTCTTGGGAATAATTGAAATCTAGCTCGGGAGTAGAATTCTTCATTGAACCAAGGCTGTTTGCTTTACTGAGATGTAGCCCAAACAGACAAGTCATCTGTTTTTAAGGTTGGAAATAGGATTTAGCTCTTTATCTAGATTTCAGAATGCATAGGATTCTGCATTTTAGAAGGAATTAGATTCCTTCTTAAAAAACTGTTGTCAAGTACGTCAGTGTCTTACTAGTCATCTAGTACTATAAATTATATAAACATGAAAATCTCGTTTATTCCTTAAATACCTTGATTTTCGGTTAGCTGTGTTACTTGGGTTTAGGGAGAAAAGTGGCTCACATCTGGAGTCTTTCTGCACTTCTTCCAAGGCCTACCATGTGTAGATTATTTTTCTGTTAGCCTGGTTCCAGCACAGTGGCTCTCAACTTTTTGGTCACAGACTCCTCTTACACTCTTAAAATAGCAGACACCAAAGGGTTTTTATTTATGCGTGTTCATCTATTTTTTTGTATTAGATATTAAAACTGAGAAATTAAAATCTTTATTATAGTTAAAATATTTGTTGTTTTAAAAATACTCATAAAACTATTACACATTAACATTAAGACAACATTTTCTTGAAAAATAACTTTATTTTTCCAGAATAAAAAACAGTGTAAAGAGTGGCATTGTTTTCAGTTTTGCAAATCTCTTTATTGTGTGGCTTAATAGAAAAAAGCTGGATTCTCCTATTTGTTTCTGCATTAAATCTCTTATGAATTTACATGTCACACAGCCTCTAGAAGATTTTCTTATACACTTTTTAGAGACTGAGAGTGAAAACGGCTAATTGTATTTTTATGAAAGTAGTTTTGACCGTCTAGATTCCTAAAGGGTCTTAAAGACCCCCAGGATTCTCTAGGTAACACTTTGAGAACTGCTGCTTTGGCAGAAGCTCGACCTATGTTGGATGAATATTATTAGCACCCTGGAGAAAGTATAATTTTGTCCCTTTAATTGAGATGCTGTTTCATGAATATAACATTTATTAAGCTGATTTTATACTTCCATGAAGATTTTGGTCTTACATAACCAATCTGCTTATTAACTGACAGTATTTGCCAAAAAGTAAGCATTTCAAAAATATGTTTTATGGAAGTACCTCTGCAAAAGAATTCCTTGAAGCTTTTGAGAACTATACTCATTTTCTCTTATGTTGTATTTTTCTATATTAAAAAAAGTCTCAGTATTTTTAATAAACTCAAAATAGGGAATAATGCTAATTATCTGTAGTAAGTAGTATATTCTGGCACAATTAAAATAATTTATATGTAAGTTTAATAGAAATTAAAAGCTTTAGGATGTTGATTTTTGAATCTTTTCTTCCCATAGATATTCCCTTTAATAGTTATATTTTTAATGTACCATGATGCTATATTTTGTAGAATTTAATTATAATTTAATATTTACCTTTTGTTTGACTCCTTCAATCATTTTGTGATTATATGTGAGCTTATAGAGATCAATTCCTTTATAAGTTCTTTGTAAAAATATTGATATTTCTATCAGAGATGTTTTTATTTGTCTCACATAATTTTTATTTTCTGTAGCTTGTAGATAATTTTATAAGCTAGAAGATTAAGAGATCCTAAAAAGGATAAAATAGTTTCATTTATAGTTAACACAGAATCATCTTTTTTACTTATTAGGTATGGACTATGCTTGTAACGCTTTGTTACTTTTAAGTTTTGTGAGCATAGCATTTTTTAACACATTTTTTTAAAATTTGAAATTATTTCCATTTTTTGTACCTTAAAATTAATTTTTATTTAAATTATTAAAAAGTAGTTTTGTAGTATTCTGTATCCCATGGTTTTTTTTTTTAAGAGATGATAGGGCATATACATGTGAATATTTAGTTTTAAGAATACTGATACATAGAAAACTATGTGGTGGAGGGTGATATTTAATGCTTTTTATAAATCTTGACTTTTTGTACTCATTTTCTTTGTGCAGAACTTACGTATGAACTTGAAGTAGGAATCATTGAGACTTAAAGAAAGTAACCGGGTTCATTTATTTGTAACAAAATAGTGCTGTTGAAATTCAGGAGTTACCAGTGAGAAATACGAAGTGAAGTTCACATTATTGTGCCATGCTTTTTTTTCTCATTTGCATAGAGAAACAGTAGGTGGTTATATATATTGGTTAGCTATTGTTGCATAACAAATAACTCTAGAATGTAGTGGCTTAAAACAATGTATTTATTATTGAACAGTTTTTCTGTGTTAGGAAGGTGGGAACAACTTAGCTGAATCCTCTCCTCAAGGTTTCTTGCAGAATTTAAGATGGCCATCTCAGACCTGACTGAGAAAAGATTATCTTTAAGCTCATTCACCTCTTTTTTTGAAAAGATTCACTTCTTTTACAACATGGCAACTTGCTTCATTGAAGCATGAATGCCGAGAAGACAGTTGAGGATGCCAGAAAATAGAAGTCGCTGTCTTTTGAAACCTAGTCATGGAAGTGACATTTCATCATTTTTGCTGTATTTTGTTTGTTAGAAACAAGTTATATCCAGCCCACACTCAAAGAGAGGTATAAAAAGGCATAAATACCTGAAGCAGGGATCATTGGAAGCCATGTTAGAGGCTGCCTATCACATAACTCTTTTTTGCCTTAGTTATACAAAGTAATGATGGGGTACACTGAGAATGAGTTCATAGATTATTATTCACTTTTTTTATTGAGTACAGAGCCTCTTAATTTTGTGAGAATTTAAAAAATACATTTAAATTTATTTTAATACGCTGTTTTACAGGGCTGCTGCCTTTCTATTTCTTTGCTTCAGTTCCTTCAGTCCTCAAAATAGGATTTCAAATCCCCTTACCCTCACGCTTTACATTTGATAATTGTCAAAAAATTGATTGTACAGTGTTTCATCAACTCTGTACTCGAGTTTTGATGAATGTTTACCAGTGAAGATTTGCATTGAAATATCTAGGTGAAATAGAGGTCTCACAAGAAGGGCCCTTTCTAGTTCTCCTGATAACTCTCTGATGTGCAGATATTGATTTGAAAGGCATCTCGTGATTTTTCTTTGTGTTCTTAATTCTTTCCAGTTGATTTTTAAAAAATATTCTGTGCGATATTGTAGTAAGATTCAAATTAAAAGCAGACTAATTTTAACCGCCTTTATAGCATAGTTAATCATTTGGTTAATGTCTTTTCATTATGCTTTGTGAAAGTTCTTGAGGACTAAATTTTGAGAGGGATTACTAGTAATTTCTTAGTTATTTTGCACAAATTCACATTTTTAGCAGGCTGTAGTGAGCATTAACTGAAATGGTTCATGCTGCTCTTGTATTCATTTAGGTGAAGTTATTAGGATTACGGAATGGGTTGCCAAATTTGGTATAGTTCTTTATGTTACACACTTAAACAACCATGTATTTAAATGTGAAAACTAGTGTTTAAATGTAGTCACATAGTGAAGTTCAGTAGTGTTAAAAAAAAAACCTATAATATTCTAAAGAAAATCAGGTAATAGTAAATATTAAAAACACTTAATATCTCTGCCTTTCTTATTTTTCCCATTTAGTTTGGTGTCTCGGATTTTGCTGAATTGTATTGTTTGTTGGATTCATTTAGCCTAGTAATTTAGGAAGTAGCGAGGTAACCTGAGGATGGATGAGAATTGCCATTAAGTGTAGATCAGTTTAGTAGACTTATGGAGGCTTAATGATTTTTGAAACATGATGGCTACTTTACGTATCTTTTTCATCCTTGTTGGTTTTATAAGTTTAGCATATCCTTTTATTGCATGAATGGTTCAATCAGGTGCTTCATTCTCCATTTTAAGGCCACTTGTTGCCTAAATATCTTTTTATATTAACCTATTATGTGCAGAGAAAATTTTTAAATAAATTATAAGCAGATGTTTCCATTCACAAGAAAACATTTTAAAGCGATTCTGTTTCCATTATTTTTTCACATACATTTAGTCAATGAATTAGATTATTTTTCCTCTTTTGGACTAGTATTGACTCAGTTTTTATGAAAGGATTTAGTAAATCATTTCAGCTGTGTTGAAGTTATTTATGGTATAAAAATATCATGAAAAAGTTTTAAATTTTTTTCTATTTTTCTATTTAGTAATGTCATTTTTCTTCAAACAAAAAGTAGTTACTATTTGCATGCCACATAAGTTTTACATTAGGATTTAAGGGCACATTTGACCGATATAAATTGCAAATGTTTGTACATAATTTATTAAAGTTTATAATGTGTGCAAATGAGTGAGAGTCACTCAAGTGTTTTCTGACGCTTACAGAAATAAATCTTCCATGTTTATCTTAACGTACCCCAGGGGCATATATGTATGCACTGGCTGTGCCCCCTTTCTCTACTCCCACAAAACAAGGGAAATAATAACCTTTCTCCACTCCTGTTGACAACAAACAATCCAAATCAACACTTGAATGTCCCACAAAACTTTACAAAGTGAATATCCATTATCTTCAGAGTTACCTTGTACCACTTATAGTATTAAAGAGCCCATTGATCAATTTACCTATTAAAATGTTAAAATAATAAAATCAGATTATCAAACTTAGTGTTAATTTCATGGAGTTTGATATTTTGTATGCACAAGTGTGCTTTTTTAATTGATGTCTTACTTTCTTTGTGATTACAACTTGGGGAAACCTGTTATCAAGTTGTTAGACTGGGTTTTCATCAGGAAGTCAGACGTTATACTCGAATTGTTGGTCCTCTGCAAGAAAACAGGATGCTTCTCTTGAGTTAATAAGCCAGGAAAATGAGGCAAGGGGTTTTATTTCAAAGGGTTTTCTTTGGTGATGGCATAAATACATAACAGGTTATAAAATCCAATTACTATATTAAATTTCATCACTTGTTTTTTAGGTATTCCAATAACTGTACCACCTCCAGGTAAAACTTTTTCCATGTTTTCTCCATCATTGTTAATAAACATGAAATTTCAAGCCTAGTTACAGGAGGGACAGTGTTGATATGGTTAGAATATGGAATAGGTTATTGGGATTTCAAGGTCCTATTTTCAGCTCTGCCTTTGCTTCATTCCAGTTTTGATTAAGATATTCAGTTTTCTTATACCTGTCTTACCCATTTCTGTAGAAAAAGAGGTTCTGAGAAAATTCTTACCATATCAATTTGTTGAAGAAAAACAGTATAGGATGTAAAATAAAATTTTTATTAAAAATGTTTTTTCAGACAAGGAATTTTTTTATATGATAAAGTGACTGCAAGAGAAGAGAAAGAGCATTTATTTTGACTTTATCATGGTTTCTTATTTTTATACTCTGCTGGCATAATGTTCTGAACTACTCAATTAGGTAGATTGCCAACTGGTCAGATGGTTGTTCTTAGGGTGGTAATTAATTTGTTCATTGTTGTAATGGTATGATCAATAGTTTTTATACGCGGTCTAGTGTTGTTTTTTACATTTTTTCAGTTTTTTTTTTTTTTGGTAGTGTGATACAAATATGATAGTAAGTATGTTTACTGAGTTCACTATTAAAAGCCAAGGAGTATAAAGAGAATAAGAAATGACAGTGCTTGGAAGGGTGGGTCTAAATTCAAAATGACCTCAATAAACAAATAGTGAAGTTTAGATAGCATAGACAAGTATATATGTATAGATGTGGGATAGTCACTGATTGCGTATGAATGTGACTGAAGAAGCTTTACTAGGAAAAGTCATAAAGGAGTCATTGGTGTGTCTTTTTAGTTTAAAAAGAAATGTGATTGTAAGACTGTATAAAATAGGATTGTGGACTCTAGGACTAATGTGGTAATTGCTAAACTGTACACTTCTAAGATGTTTAATGGAGAACTTGTAACTCCTAAAACTGGATACAGTGAAGATGAGCATGGTGAATTTAAAACAACTAGAAGTAGGGCCAAAAATTGATTTAAATGGACTTTTGAGAAGGGTTAAGAGAACTGGGATTTATTTTTACATAGAATATTAAAAAGGAGGCCTAGTGGAAGTGCTTTCAAATGTGTAGAAAGTGTCAGAGAATATGACAATGGATTGCTTCTTGTCCTCATTCAGGACGACATATGAATTGTAGTGAGAGAGATTTAAATTATATAATTTAATACATTTCCTAATAGTGAGAGTTGTTAAAATTTGGAAGGGATTGGTATAAGGAATTAGTATCGTAAGTTGTGGAATCTTAGTCTTTTGTTGGGATGCTTTATTGCCTATCAATTTGAAAGTGTAGAGTAGATTGTTATGGTCTCTTTTAGCCATATTCTGTGGTATTTCGTTTAGGTATTGCAAATTATTGAGAATGCAGATTCATGATACAAAGGTGCAAATTATTTTCTTTCCAAACAAATGCAAAACTATACATATGTGCCTTTCTTTGTAAAACACATTTTTAGGGTTGTGCTATTTAAAACATTTTATAATGGATGTTCTCAGCCTTAAGCATTTATTATACCTACTGGTAAGATTTTATTTATGAATTATACATTTGAAGGAAATTTCTATACATCTAAAACTCAAAATATTTTTTGAAAGAGGTAAATGTTATTTTACTTGCTTTTCTTCTAAAATATTTCAAGTATAACATATATGGTGACAACACTACCACTGTTTTATGTATGGAAAAGGTAAGGCATTGAGATTAACTTTCTCATACTCACAAAATGGGCTGTGTGTGGTGCTGAAAATAAGACCGGATGTCCTGACTCCCAGTTTGTGCTCTGTGTATTAGACCAGACTGTTCATTTAAAGTTTTATTACTCTAAAATCTGTTTATAAGATTAAGCTTCATTTTTTTCTGTCCATTATAACATAGAGAAGCATGTTATATCCCCTGAGAAATTTAGTGATATGCAGCAACTTTGTTTCACTCTTGACATAAAATGTACATTTTCTTAACTTTTTTTGTCTTATGATTGAATGTTTCAGGTTTTCCTCCTCCACCAGGCGCTCCACCTCCATCTCTTATACCAACAATAGAAAGGTAAATCAGTGTGGATACTATAAATTTTTTATCATTGATAGGCTTTGACAGAAGAATCATATACATATATTGGTAATATTTTCAGATATTTAATTTTATAAACAGTAGTACTTGTCTTTTAATGCATAAACCTAGATCTGTGTTACTTTTATATAAGACGTTGGACATACAATCTGATAACAAAACAGGAGAAGGAAAACGAAATGATAGTATTTTGAAATATCTTGCTTTGACTTATGACATGCTGATTAAAGAAACTCCAAAATTGGTAAAAACTTTGCTGTAGTCAGTTTTGTGGGAAATACAAACAGATATCTGGTCATCATGAATAATGCATGTCTGTTTTAGGATTAGGTAAGGATAGCTATTATCAGGGACCAAAGTAAAGAAAAGCTGCCTTATTCTTTGCTACCCTGCGGCAACTCAGCTTCCACAAAGGTGGATTGGTTACTGCATGGCAGTAACCTTATTTTTATATCCTGCATTTATGGTTTATGTTAGTCAGAATGCTGTACCAAAGAATATTTACCTCATGGATGGCAATATGGTGTTTAACAACACACATCTTCAGAATTGTACAGGACTGGTTCAGATTTTCCAGCTTTGTGCTGCTAGGCATGGTTCATAACTCAGTTTCAGACTCAGTTTCTTCTTTACCAAATGAGATTGATATAATTGGAAAGATTAAAATAAGTGAGTATAAATCATCTGCACAATTCTTGGCAGATGGAAATCACTGATAAATGGTGGCTATTATTATTTCCTCTCAAGTGGTGAACTCTGTAAAAGTTGTACATTTCTGAAAAAGTGTTTCAAGTTTTATAAAGACACATTGTGAGAACCTTACATCTGTAGCATCAAACCATACATATGATTTTCAAAGAAAATGGTAAAACTCAGCAAAGTATGAATTGTGAGAACATGAGGATTTTATTTATTAAGTCCTTGTTAAACATGTTTGTTTTCTCGATCAAATGTTAAAAAGTATTTTTTGATCCTTTCAATGGGGCTGAATTTCTGATTTATAACCATTAAAACCAGTTTTTTAAATTGAATTTTAACCAAGTCTCAAATATTCTGTTAGCTTCAGTTTCTCTGTTATCTTATGAGTTAAACTGAATTCCTTGGATTATTCATGTTAAATAGTGATATGCATAATATAGTATTAACAGGCTATATTTTTATTTACAAGTGGGTGTTAGGTTTAATATTTTGGAAGGTTAAAAAGCCCATGTTTTTAGTACTAGAAAGTAAAATTACAGAATTAAAACATTATTATATTGTGGTTAATTAAAAGTCATAATTCTGCCTTTATGTTTTGCTTTTGCACCAAACTATCAAAATTCAGAACTTAATTTGCAACACATAAAAATACATTTTTC
This sequence comes from Pteropus medius, assembly GCF_902729225.1. NCBI lineage: Eukaryota > Metazoa > Chordata > Mammalia > Chiroptera > Pteropodidae > Pteropus > Pteropus medius. Next base: position 8,507,050 of record NW_024351730.1, read on the forward strand.
TTCAACAGTGGGCATTCCTCTGGTTATGATAGTCGTTCTGCACGTGCTTTTCCATATGGCAATGGTAAGTATTATTTTTAGTTACCAGATTCAATTTGAATCAGTACTTAAATATTTTTATAGCAATAAAAACATATTTCATGGTTTGAAATACTATCTTACAGAACAATGAAAAAATATTAACTAAAGGAGTAACTAGGTCTTACATATATTCCAGGTTACTTAACAGAACAATTTTTATTTCCTTATCAGCTTTAGTTTTAAAAGTTAATAAATGGTGATACAACATGAATTTTTATACCATGTCTTTTCCTGAAAGGGTTTAGGATTTGTCACCAAGTTGTCTCAGTCTTTATTGACCATAATCTTTCTGTTTCTTGACTCATAGCATCCAACTAGACTTGTTTCATCTTTCTCCCTTACTGGTTTATCTTTTCTTCTAAATCATTTGGCAAGGTCATGTTATCCATTCTAAGGGTTTCTGATACCACTTTTTGCTTAGATTTCTTGATCATCTATCTATCTATCTATCTATCTATCTATCTATCATCTATCTATCTATCTATCTATCTATCTATCTATCTATCTATCTTTCTATCAATCAATCATCTATCTATCTATCTATCTATCTATCTTAAAAGTGCTGTGCATTGTACTAGGTTTTAGGGGTACAGTAAACTGGACATAGACATACATTCGCCCTTATCAAATCTATAGGCTAGTGAGGAAACAGCCAGGTTACAGAAGAGAGGGTGTCATGGGAGCATAGTGCAGGAGTTTCCCACTCCAGAGAGGTGGAGCCATAGATAATGTGACTTGGGAGTTCACATCATGTTCAGAGACGTGGGGATGGGTGAGAACATGGTAGCCTTTATGAACTGAAAGAAGTGTGGTGTGGCTGGAGTACAAAGAATGCATGATGAGTTTCTAGGAATGAGATAAGATCATGCAGAGCCTTATGGCCATGTATATAGAATTTCTTCCTTATTCAGAGGACTGTGAGGAACAGTCTACTTTTATGCTGAGTTGTGAAATCTGCTAGCTTTACTTTGGAAAAAGGTCCATTCTGGCTACCTACCGTGAGGAAATTGTGGATTTGTAGAGTGGGTAGAAAGGTGGGAATGGCAGAGATGCCCAGCTGGGAGAATGAGAAGCTGCATAATGACTGCATATGTGACTATGGTCCCATACAATTATAAGAGAGCTGAAAAATTTCTATTACCTCGTCACGTTATAGTCATTGCAATACATTACATGTTTGTGGTTATAGTGTTGTAAACACACCTACTACACTGTCAGTCATATAAAAGTATATCACATACAATTATGTACAGAACATGATACTTGATAATAAGGACTATGTTACTGGTTTATGTATTTACTATGCTTTTTAATCATTATTTTAGGATGTACTCTTTATGAAAAAAAAAAGTTTGCTGTCTAAACAGTATGCTATCTTACGTCAGCAGCAGCCTCATATATCATGCTTACTTCATCTCTTGATTGCATCATTTTCACTTATGCTAGATTAGTCTCATGTTGTTTTATACAGTAACATGCTGTACAGACCTGTAGCCTAGGAACAATAGGCTATACCCGGTGGCCTAGGTGTATAGTAGGCTGTACCATCTGTGTTTGTATAAGTGTACTCTGACATTTGCACAGTGAGGAAATTGCCTAATTATGCATTTCTCAGAATGTATCCTGTACTTATGGTGTCCTATATTCAGGTAGTACCATTGAGGATAGAGAAAATTGAATGTTCCAAAGGCTTATGCGGTAGAATTTATAAGTCTTGGTGATAAATCAGCTGTAAGTGTCAATCATATACCTCCACTTAACCTTCTGAGTATCTATATCGGAGTTTTACTATCCTTCAGACCTTCGTATTCAAAGCCATATATACTGTTCATTCACATCAAAAGGTAGTCTTTCTGTTGACTGACTTGTTTCGTTGATTTATACCACCTTTTTATTTTTTTATGCTGGGCTCCAAGAAAGTTATACCCCTTGGTTTGAATCCCTGCTTTGCCCTCTCATTATTTGTGTGACTTTTGTAGATCTTCAATTATTAAATGGAGAGCATAATTCTTTCTCATAATGTGACTTTCAATGAGAATACATTGAAGTACATTAGTCCTGCCATTTAATAAGTACTCAAATATTAGCTCTTATTTTTATGACCATCCCCACTATCTCCAACAAGCTCTAAGTTACCTCCCTTTTTTACACTGTGAGGCAGAATAGAATAATTGTTAAAGCATAGGCTCTGCAGTTAGCCTGAGTTTGGGTCCTGGGTCCCTCTTATCTTAGTAACTTTGGATAAGTTAAGTAACCTAAGTCATTTTCCTCATCTGTAAAATAAAGTTTGAATATAAAGTGCTTGGGACAGTGCCTCTAATATGTAAATACTTGATAGGTATTGCTTGTCAAATTAATTAAAATTTTATTTTTATCTCTTTTATTGCACTTGTCACTTTCTCCTTTGTGAATAAATTCCTTATGTATTTGTTTGATACAGATGAATATGAGGACTAGCCCACATCAGAAAGAATAGTCTTCATTTTTGAGATTACATAGTTTTCTTGTGAAAGATTTTATTTTTTAAATGCTTATTAAACATTTAACTTTTTCTCAAAGTAATATATGCAAAATTTTAATGCCAAAAGCAAGAGTTTTCTATTCCTTGTTTACTACCCCTAGCTCCTCTCTGAAACATCTTTTTAAATGAAGGACTCTTAAAATAATAACAATTATAAAGCATATTGCAAGAACTAAATCGAAGAAATTTAGGAGTTTTCTTATTGTAGTCAAACAAAGCCTTGGAATGAAAATGGTAAATAAAGCTTTTTTGGATGTGGTTCCATAGTGTAGCAGTTAGCACGTCTGCTTTACATGCAAAAGGTCCTGGGTTCGTGCCCCAGTGGAGCCATAGTCCATGGTCTGTGGCCCTGCCACCCTGAACAAGCCCAATGTCTGATCTCGGAAGCTAAGCAGGGTCGGGCCTGGTTAGTACTTGGATGGGAGACCACCTAGCAAGACCAGGTGCTGTAAGTATAAATAATAATAATAATAATAATAATAAACTTTTCTGGTAATTCTGTTTTACTTTTGTTTTAAAATTTATTTTAGAATTTTGTAAATTAACCTCAAATATTATACATGGAACTATTAATTTTTCTTGATGTGCATATTAATAATAAGATTGTGCTTGTAAAATAAGACCTAGTTAAAAAGTAATCTTTTACAGGAATATGGAAGAACTGTAAGCATTTTTAGTTCTGATGGTCTACATGGCCTTTCTACATAGGCTTATCACCCTGTTTTTTGATTTATATAACTTTCGGTAATGATAGATGTGTATTTGCTCATTATTATCTCTGCCCCTCTCTTTTCCCCCACCAATGAAATTATATCATTTTTTTTCCTTTTTATATACCTGCCCTCTTTTTCATGAACCATCAGTCACTACTAATGTGCACCTTTCTAAGCTTTCACCTCTTCTCCCTTTCTGCCTCCCAACTTTGCTCAGCTACACTCCTACTAATAACATTTATATTCTGTCCTGTAACCAAAATTATCTGTGCCCTGACAAGTTTTTTATTCTGAAAGCTAAACAGTAAACTGTATTAACATTGTTATGACTATGTAAATATTGTGTATTATAGAGATAATTAAAATACTCAGACCACTCAAAGGAGAGAGTTTCTATGGCAAATAAATTAAAATTGCCATTGTACACGTCAACTGTATAAAGTCATACCACATTTTAATTGGGTTCATAGTTGGACCATGACTTTCTCAACCTTGAGTATATAAAAAATATTCTCCAATGCATATTTTTCCCAAAATGTTTTCACATTTTTTCATGTGTATATTCTTAAGCCATCTGGAAAATTGTTTTTTGACTGTTTTAAAGTAAAGGTATAATTGTCCCAGTGTCATTTGTCGAATAGTCTATCCTTCCTTTAGGGATCTACGGTATCACCTCCATTCATGTATCAAGTTTCCATCTAAGCATGCATCCATTCTTCTGCTTTCTAGGTTATTCATTCAGTTAATTTAACTGTCCTTATGTTAATAATGCCGTACTATCTTAAATATGAGTTTTATAGTAAATCTGATATCTGGTTCAGCAAAATCTACCTTATTCTGCTTTAGAAGTATTCTTGGGCCATTGCACTTACATATCTATTTTAGAATCAACTTTGTAAGTTCCAAGAAAAACTGTTGAGATTCTGATTAATAACTAAATTTTCTATTATGTTTACTGTATGACACTATTAACTCATAGAATCCTGCCAGCCTTATAAAGTAGGCATACTGTTGTTATCCCCATTTTATGGATGAGAAAATCAAAGAACAGCTAGATTAAGTAATTTTCCCCAGTACACACTGAGTGGCAGAGTCAGTATTTGAAACCATGCAGCCTGGCTCCAGAGTCCTTGCTCTTACATGGCAGTATTGAAATTCAATTGATGCTTTAGATCAGTTTGTGTGAAATTCATACCTTACAACATAAATTCATCTATGAACAAGACTTTCTCTTCATTTAGGGAGTAGTTTTTCAGTGTGTTTCAATTAAGTATTAAAATCATCTACATACACTTCTTGCACATCTTTGGTTAGATTTAGTCAGAGGTACCTAATGTTTTTGTCGTAAATGGTAGTTCATTTGAACTCTGTGTTCTATTTGTATTTGCTTGTATTTAGAAATAAATACAGATACATGTATTGATATGTATTTATATCTGTACGTATAGAAAGAGAGACAGGGAGGGGAGGAAAGGGGAGGGAGAGAGAGAGAGATCGTGTAACCAATTACCTGTTAACTTTCACTATAATTTGTTAAGTCTCTTCAGGTCATGATCAGTCACTTATTTTTTTTTTAAATACTGATTTATCTAGGATTTTGACAGCTGAGTTACTATGTAAGATTGGCCTATGATCTTCCTATATTTTGTACTATCCTTAACTGGTTTCGGTATTAATGTTATACAGCCCACAGGGAGTAAGTTAGGGGATGATCTATCTTTTCCTATTCTCTGGAAGTTTGTATAATATTAGAATAGTCTGTGCCTTATAAGTTAGTAAAACTTGCCTGTAAAAGCCATCTGGTCTTGTGGAAGGTTTTTAATTACTTTTTTAATGTCTTTAATAGTTATGGGACTGTTTAAGATTTTTTATTCGAGTGACTTCTGTTTGTTATTTATTCATTCATGCACTTATTTATTCTATAATTAGTCTATTTCAGCTAAGTTTTTAAATGTGTTAGTATAAAGTACGTAATATTCTTTGCACTGTTTAATCTCCGCAACACCTGAAGTTGTCCCTTTTTGGTTCTCGTATTGTTTATGTGGTCTCTTTTGTAATCTTGTCAGAGATTGTCATTTTTTGTCTAGTCTTCAAAAACCAGCTTTCTACTTTTCTAATTATATAATAGGTTTCTGTTTGATTTCTACTTTTTATTATCTTCCTTTTGTTAGATTATTCTGCGCTTTTCTAAATTCATAAATTGGAAGCTTAGATCATTAACTTTTCATTTTCTCTAATGTAGTGTTTTTTTAAATTAAATTTCCATCCAGAACAGTTTGCATCCCTAGACTTCTGATACATCATACTTTGGTTTATGTTTAATTCTCGAAGGCTTAAAAAAATTTTTTGACCCATGAGTTATCCGAAATGTGTTTTTAATTTGAATTATATGGAGATTATTGTCCTATAACTTTACATTTTTACTTCTGATTTAAATTGCATAGTGGTCAGAAAACAATGTTTATTATATTTATCCTCTGAGAGTACATAGTATATTTTAATGAATATTTCATATGTGCCTGAGAGGAATGAGTGTTCTTTAACTGTTCTGGCCAATATTCTGTGTTATGTTTATTAAATTCACCTTGTTAAATATTTTGCTCAAATCTTCTATATCTATAGTGGTTTATTTTTCTGTTTAAAGTATCAGTAATGGAGAGAAATATGTTAATCTCCCATGATCATGGTGGATTTTTCTATTTTTACTTGTATTCCTATTCTTCCTTTCTAAAACTTAAGGCTATGTTGTTAGATACCTCAAAGTTTAATTTGTTCTTCCTTCTTGGTGAGTTTCCCTCTTTCATCTTCATGTAATTATCCTTTCTTTCCCAGGTAATCTTTTTGGTATGAGTCTGCTTTGACATTAATATAGCTAGCTATTCATGGAGATTTGGGTATGGGGAATGGTATCAGTATTTTCTTTTTTTCCCCCATCCTTTTTCTTTCAACCATTTTATGTGTTTTTATGTCTCCTATATTCAGAGTCAGAATTTTTCAAAATACAAATAAAAAATTTTCAGTAATATAACTGAGAAATTCAGTATCTTTTGTATTATTCTGATTATTGAGCTAATAAGCTTGTCTACCCTACCCCCATCTCTTCCAAATCTTTTTTGAATTGACTAAGTTTTTCAGGTAATTTTTTTAAAACATTTTTCCCCCTACGTTGTTTTGAAACTATGCATTCTTTTTTTTTTAAGTAGTTACTGTTAAAATGCATTATGCATATATCTTATAGAATTTCTTTTGACGAAGTCTTTTGGTTATAACATTTGTTCTTTTTGTTTATGAATGCCTTTGTTTTTTCTTGAAATATAATTTAGTATGTATTTCTAAGTTGACAATTTCTCTCAACACTTTGAAGGTGTCCTAATATATTCTGTTTTATATTTTTGATATTGGGAAGTTAGTGATATATCTAATTCTGGTTCCTACTTACCGTGAAAAATGAAGAGTCTTTATATGTTAAGTCTTCAAGGTTTGTTTCTGAATAGTTCCCCAAACTGTAGGTATTCACCATATGTCGTGTCTCTTCTCTAGTAATTAAATAAGTTTTTATTGTAATCTAATGAAGCACTTTTGGTGGGAGTTTTGTCTTATTTTTCAGTACTTTTTTGTTGTTTTCTCTTGTTTAAGTACTATAACTTCTGTTTTTTAACTGTTATGTTTTTTGGGGTTTTTTTTCCTTTAGTTGCCTTTCCCCACCTTCCTGGTTCGGCTCCTTCATGGCCTAGTCTTGTGGACACCAGCAAGCAATGGGACTATTATGCAAGAAGAGAGAAAGACCGAGACAGAGATAGAGACAGAGACCGAGAGCGAGATCGTGATCGGGACAGAGAAAGAGAACGCACCAGAGAGAGAGAGAGGGAGCGTGATCATAGTCCTACACCAAGTGTTTTCAACAGGTTTGTTTGTGCAGATGTATTTAATGTGCACTTTAGAATTTATATTTGGTAATTGGATGGAAAATCCAGTTCACTTGGGAAAGTATTGCTTGAAGAGTGCTTAGGATAGCCATTTTAAAAGCACCAAGGCTTTTTAATTCATAGAGAGTTTCCATTATCTGAAGCAACGGTCTTCAAGTTTGTTTGTTCACTTCTCCCTTAAAAGAATTTTGAAAACTTTGTACTCTCTCACATATCTTGCCATCTAAAACTTTCTATCTTAAGTCTAAATAGTTAACAGTACAGTTACCAGTGTGTTATAAACATTTCAATTTTAAAATAAAATTATCATGCTTTTAAATATATCCAGTGGGTTTAAAACCCTGTAGTGATTTGAACCCTAGTGAAATGGATTCATCATCCATTTTTTAAAAATGTATAAACAGACTTTCTATAACAGTTGGAAATTATACATTTTTGTGATTGAATTCGTACTTTTAAGCCACTTCCCCCAAAGAATTTTATTCTGCTATATAATATTTTTATTCTTAAAGTTCTTTTAATTGACCATCATATCAGTTTTTCCTGCAACATACTTAATGTATGTGAGTTAAAATCTATAAAAAAATTTATGACCATAAGAATTTTAAGTGTTTAAATTTTTCCCTGATTTTAGCTATTATTTTAATGTATAAATATAATGTAAATTCTAAAAATAATTTAATAGAACTACATCTCTTAATGTGATGAAGAAACTTCTGCCCATCCTCAATTAATATATGTATCCATGAATGAATATACTATTAGGAAAAAAACAGGCTCTGCTATTAATTGTATTTTTAAAAATATATATATTATAATTTTTACGTGTGTGTGTGTGTGTGTGTGTTGGGAAACTTTGTTCACATAAAATTTGTAAATGAGAATTGATGGAATTTTGTTGTGGCTTAAATTGATGGATTTAGTGATATGCCAAAAATACATAGTTAACCTATCATCAAAAGTTATTCTTAGGATCTGTCAGCTCATGATTTAGTTCTCATGCAAGCAGAGAATTGGAAGCCACCTGATTTGTAAAAGTATTTGTTACTCAGTGTAATTGTTTCCTACGGCTACCATAAGAAACTACCACAAACTAGTAGCTTAGACCAATAGAAATGTATTCTCTCACAGTTCTAGAGGCTGAAAGTCTGATATCAAGGTGTCAGCAAGGTCAGTTCCTTTTTGTAGACTGAGGGAGAATCCATTCCATGCCTCTCTTTTAGGTGGTTGTTAGCAATTCTTGGTGTGCCTTGGTTTATAGATGCATCACTCCAGTCTATGCTTCTGTCTTCATATGGCATTTTCCTCTCTTGTGTCCCGAATTTCCCTCTTATATCGGTCATTGAATTTGGGCACAACCAAATCCAGTAAGGTCTCATCTTGATTTAATTACATCTGCAAAGACTGTTTCCAAATAAGATTACATTCACAGGTATGGGAGTTAGGACTTGAACATATCTTTTTGGGGGACACAGGTCAATCCAATACAGTTGGTAATTAAAGTCTTTATAGTTTTCTCAGTTTCTTGGAAGAACACCAAAAGGATTTTACCAAGACTTATCAAAAGACTACCAGTTATATTTGTTACTTTCTTTTAGAGACATCTTGTTTAGCTTAAGATGCTCAGAAAGGTTTGGGGAAATCAAAATGCTGTTAATTTTAAGACATCATTGCCAAAACATTTTTTAAAAAATTAAATATCTTTATTTGTTAAAATATTTATTTGTTAAACATTTATTTTTATGTAAGCCTTGGAGCTACAAATTTCCTTCATTCTATTTATGGAAAACAGCTACCGTATAATTTAATTGATAAAAGATAGTTCTCATTGTCAAGCTAGACAAGCAAATCACATTAAATTTCTTTTGGAAAAAAGTCTGGCTTCATTTTTCTTTTCAGCTAAATGAGTTCATCTATATTTCCTATCTGTAAGTCTAAAATGAACAAAATAGTGACAGAGCTCAAAGTAAGATGCTACCTTTTAATACTTTGCTTTCCTTCAAAAGGAGTTTTTGTTTTTGTTTTTCACTAGTTCAGGGAAAATTGTTATGACTCCCACCACACTACTATACAATATATCTGAAGTTAGAACTTCCCATTTTTTATTCCACACTTTGTTCTTAAAGGAACAGCATATAAGACAAGAAGACCTAAAGCCTTATAGACCCTTGATGGTTCTTTGAATAATATAGGTCTCACTAGCACTAATATCAATTAGATCTTTTTGATGCCATGATAGTTTTTATACCCTGAGCCAGTGTACTGTAGTAAAGTTAATGAAAAGAATGCCTTTATTTTGTAAAGGGCCATAAGGGTGATTGTGAGAGAAAAGGTTAGCTGAAGAAGTTGCGTACATGATGTTCTATGTACAGTTCAGATTTAGGAAAGAATAAATGTGGAAGTTGGGGATCTGGAAATTGATTCCTTAAAACGTTCTGTGCCATTGGAAAGAATTCATGCACTGCTTTGGGATTAGCATGTACTGCTGGTCTAAAGAATAAATTCATATTTCTTATGATTCACAAGTCAGCACACCTTTCTACATTTTCACCCCAGTTCTCTCTCAAGCTCATGTACCACCTGTTCTAGCTATGCTGAACTGGTGGCTGTTCTGGAAATCTCTCATAGTTTTATACTTCCTTTGTTCACGTTGTTCCTTACCTGTCTGACTTACAAAGTTTTATTTATTCTTTAAAGTCCAGCTAACATGTCTTCTGTGAGCTCCTCTGAACCTGAATTAATTTCCTTCACATGCTTCCCATGCATTTTATATATTTTCTTTAAGGCATGTCTTGTCTCAGTGAGTCTCTTTAAGGGCATCGGCCACCATTTTTCATTTCTGTATCCTTAGCACTTTGTAGTGTCTGACACAGAATGTGTCAGTGAATAAAATGACTTACACATTACACATTAAAAGAGAGGAAGGTGAATACAGGGGAGGAAGAACAGTTTTGGAAACTTGGTGAAACTTCGCTAAAAAAATTTTGAAATGAACAAAAACTAACCTTTATCACAGCCAGTGCATTAATTTGGGCATCTTTCTTATTAACATATCAAGCTAGGTACCATTACAGTGTAGAAATGAAATAAATATAATTTTTTTCCATACCACCTGTTTATGGATGAGGTAAATGTAATGTACATAGACAGCTTTCTGATTTTGCTGAATGAGATGAAACGTACATGTGGTGTGTGTGTGTGTATCAGTTCAGGATGTGAGTATATGCATGATTCAGGTAGCATTTATTTTGTTAGATGTGGTCATCTAATTATAGAATTCTTAATCCAAAAGGTCCTTAAGGATTATTTAGTCTATAAATTTTTATTTATCAGATGAGGAAAAGGAAGCATTCGGAAATTAAGGCAGTGGTAGAGCCATACTATCTACTGGAAATCTTTTGTAAAAACCTTTGTAGTCTTGAAATTAGGTAGTTTAATTTTTTTTTTTTTTCATTTTTCTTATTAAATCTCTATGTACTTGATTTCTTTTTCCTTTTTCGGGGGTGGGATAAGAGGAAGGGGACCCAGTTCATTCTTTCACTCATGTAGCTGACATTTTCTGAGTCTCCGTTATGTACCAAGCACAGCTGTGTGCTGAGGAAAAAGAATTATTCATACACTACCCTTTCAGGTTTAATCATGTAGTATTGTCAAAGTGACTAGAACTGATTAGTAGTAAAACTTTACCTATAATGGTGTGCATTGAAAAGCGAATAGGATTTATTAATCTTTTTCCTTCTATAGCTTCTCATAGTTTGACTTATACATTATAGTCACTTGATAAAATTTTAGTCACTAAGTTATGATACATATATGTTTTGTATATGTATGAATGTATGTTCTCTGTTTATGTGGTGGGACATGTACTGACTTTAACCACTTTAAGTTAGCATGATTCTTAAGTTCACGAGCATTACTTTCCAGATAGTTGAATTGTTTTTTTGTTTAATTTTTATTTTTCAGTAAGAGTTAACATTCAATATTATTTTATATTAGTTACAGGTGTAGAGCATAGTATTAGATATTTATATAACTTATGAAGTGATCCTCCGATTAGTCTTACCCACCAGGCTCTATGCTTAGTTATTACAATATTATTTCCTTTGCTGTTCTTTGACTACTTTATAACAACCAATTTGAATTTATTAATCCCTTCACCTTTTCACCCATCCCCAACACCCCGCATTCAGCAACTGTCAGTTTTTTCTCTGTATCTATGAGTCTGTTTTTGTTTGTTGACTTTATTCTTTAGATTCCATATGTAAGATGATATGATATGTCTGTCTGACTTCACTTAGCATAATACCTTCTAGGTCCATTAATGTTGTGCAAATGGTAAGATTTCATTTATTTTTAATGGCCGAGTAATAATCCTTTGTATATATGTACCACATCTTTCTTCTTTATCCAGTCATCTGTTGATGGGCACTTAGGTTGCTTCCATATCTTGGCTGTTGTAAATAGTGCTGCAGTGAACATAGGTGTGCGTATATCTTTTCGAATTAGTGTGTTGGATTTTTTTCGATAAATATCTAGAAATGGAATTGCTGGGTCATACAATAGTTCTATTTTTACTTTTTTTTGAGGAGCCTCCAAACTATTTTCTGTAGCGCCTATATCAATTTGCAATCCCACCAACAGTGCGCAAGTATTCCCTTTTCTCCAAATCCTCGCCAGCACTTGTTTTTTGATTTATTGATGACAGCCATTCTGATGTGTGAGATGTCTCATTGTGGTTTTAATTTGCATTTCTCTGGTGATTAGAGATGTTGAAGATCTTTTCATATATCCGTTGGCCATTTGTGTGTCCTTTTGGGAGAAATGCCTGTTCAGGTCCTATGCCCAGTTTTTAATTGGAGTATTTGTTTTCTTGATATTGAGTTACATGAGTTCTTTATAAATTTTGTGCATTATCCCCTTATCAGGTGTATCAGAGGCAAATATCTCCCATTTAGTAGATTTCCTTTTCATTTTGTTATGGTTTCCTTTGCTGTGCAAAAACTTTTTAGTTCGATGTCCCATTTGTTTATTTTTCTTTTGTTTCCCTTGCTCGAGGAGATAGATCAGAAAAAATATTACTGAGAGCTATGTCAGAGAGTTTAATGCCTATGTTTTCTTCTAGGATTTTTATAGTTTTGGGTATTACATTTAAATTTTTAATCCATTTTTAGTTTATTTTCCTATATGGATTCTTTTAAAGTTCCATATAGATTTTAGGATTATTTGTTACAGTTCTGTGAAAAATGCCATTGGTATTTTGGTAGTGATTACATTGAACTTATAGATTGCTTTGGGTAGTATGGACATCTTACAGATGTTAATTCTTCCTATCCGTGATCACAGTATATGCTTCTATTTATTTATATCTTCACTTTTTTTCCTCCAATGACTTATAATTTTTCAAGAACAGGTCTTTTACCTCCTTGGCTAAATTTATTCCTAGATTATTTATTTATTTATTTATATGCAATTGTAAATGAGACTTTTCTTAATTTTTCTTTCTGATAGTTCATTATTGCTGTATAAAAATGCAAACAATTTCTGAATGTTAATTTTTGTGTTTGCTACTTTATTGAATTCGTTTATTCTAACTGGTTTTTGGTGGAATCTATGATTCTCTTTATGTAGTATCATGTCATCTGCAAATAATGACAGTTTTATGCTTTCCTTTCTAATTTGATTACCTTTTATTTCTTGTCTGATTGCTGTGGCTAGGACCTCCAATACTGTGGTGAATAAAAGTGATATGTGGACATCTTGTCTGATTCCTGATCTTACAGAAAATGCTTTTAGCTTTTCCCCATTGAATTTGATGTTAGCTGTGGGTTTTTACTATGTTGAAATATGTACCCTTTTTACCCACTTTGCTGAGAGTTTTTATCATAAACGAATGCTGGATTTTGTCATATTTTTTTTTGCATTTATTGATATCATAGGACTTTTTTCTTCCAATTTGTTAATGTGGTATAGTATATTTAATTAATTTGCAGCTATTGAACCAACCTTGCATTCCAGGAATAAATTCTACTTGATCATGGTGTATGATCTTTATTAATGTCTTGCTGAATTCGATTTGCTAATATTTAGTTGCGGATTTTTGCATCTGTGTTCATCAGAGTTAATTTTCTGTAACGTCTTTGTCTGATTTTAGAACCAGGGTAATGGTGGCCTCAGAAAATGAGCTTGGGAGGCTTCCTTTCTCTTGAGGTTTTGGAATAGTTTGAGAAGAGTAGGTGTTAATTCTCTGAATGTTTGGTGAAATTCACCTGTGAAGACATTCAGTTCAAGATTTTTTTTCGTTGGGAGTTTTTTTATTAGTGTTTTAATTTCTTTAGTAATAGTCTGTTCAGATTTCCATTTTTTCTTGACTCAAGATTATATGTTTCTAGGAATGTATTTATTTATCCCAGATTGTTCAGTTTGTTAGCATACAATTGCTTGTATTTTCTTATAATCCTATGTATTTCTGTGGAGACAGTTGTCATTTCTCCTCTTTCATGTCTGATTTTATTTAGGTCCTCTTTTTCTTGATGAGTCTGGTTAAAGGTTTGTCCGTTTTCTTTTCAAAAAACCAGCTCTTGATTTCATTGATTTTTTTTTTGTATTGTTTTTTTACACTCTTTTTCATTTATTTATACTCTGATCGTTTTTATTTCCTTTCTTCTACTCACTTTCATCTTTGTTTGCTATTCTTTTTCTAGTACCTTTAGGTGTAAGGTTAGATAGTTTGAGATTTTTCTTGTTTCTTGATGTAGGCCTGTATTGCTGTGAATTTCTCTCTTAGGACTGCTTTTGCTCTGTCCCATAGATTTTGATTCATTGTGTTTTTATTTTCATTTGTCTTTCTTGATCTCATTTTTAGTACATTCATTGTTTGTAGCATGTAATTTAGCCTCCATGTGTTTATGTATTTTTCAGTTTTTTTTTTTCTTACAATTGATGTCTAATTTCATACCACTGTGGTCAGAGAAGAGGCTTGATATAATTTTAATCGTCTTAAATTTATTGGACTTGTTTTTATGGCCTAACATATGGTCTATCTTGGAAAATGTTCTGTGTGCTCTTGAGAAGAGTGTATATTCTGCTTTGGGGTTAAATACTCTAAAAATATCAATGAAATCTGTCAAATCTAATGTGTTATTTAAGGCTTCTTTCATTTCCATGAAATATATTTTTCCATTCCTTTCATTCTGTGTGTTTTATTTTATCTGAAACGGGTCTCTCGTAGACAGTATGTGTGTGGGTCTTGTTTTCTTATCCATTCAGCTAGCCTATGTCTTTGAAGTGGAGGATTTAATCCATTTACATTTAAAGTGAGTATTGATAGGTACATAGTTATTGCCATTTTACTATTCATATTTATATTATCTTCTCCCCTCACTTCTTAAAGAAGTCCGTTTAACATTTTGTGTAATACTGTCTTGGTGGCGATGAATTCCCTTAGTTTTTCTGTCTGGTAAGCTCTGTATCACCTTCAATTTTAATTGATAGCCTTACTGGCTAGAGTAGTCTTGGTTGTAAGGTTCTTTTCATCCCTTTAAATATTTCGTGCCAATCCCTTCTAGTTTGCCAAGTTTCTGTTGAGAAATTGGCTGACAGTATATCGAAGCTCTTTTGTAAGTAACTAGCTGCCTTTCTCTTGCTCCTTTTAGGATTCTCTCTTTGTCTTTAACCTTTGACATTTTAATTATGATGCATCTTGGTGTGGACCTGTTTGAATTTTTCTTGTTTGGGATTCTGTGCTTCCTGGGGTTGTATGTCTATTTACTTCACTAGGTTAGGGAACTTTTCAGTCATTATTACTTCAAATAGTTTATCAATTCCTTGCTCTCTCTTTTCTTCTTCTGGTACCACAATGATGCGAATGTTGTTAGGCTTGATGCCACCCCAGAGTTCTCTTATTCTAAATTGCTGATTCAGTTCTCTGCTTCATCTAAGCTGCTGTTGTTTCCTTCTAGTGTATTCTTTATTTCAGTTTTATTTTTCATTTTTGACTGGTTCTTCTTTATGGTTTCTGTGTCCTTTTTAATGCTTACTATCTCATTGTTGAAGTTTTTGCTGATTTTATATATTCTTTGCCTAAGTTTATTGAGCATGTTTTGAACTCTGTATCTGGTAGGTTGCTTGCCTCCATTTTGTTTAGTTCTTTTTCTGGAGTTTTATTTTTTCATTTTGACTTCCTCTCTCTGTTTATGTATTAGGTAGATCTGCTACGTCTCCCAATTGTAGCTGGGTGGCCTTATTGTAGTAGGTGTCCTGTGTGGCCCAGTGGCACAGTCTCCCTGATCACCTGCTCCATGTGCTCCAGGAATCACCCTTGTGTGGTTGTGTGTGCCCTCCTGTTGTAGTTGAGCCATAATTTTTGTTGGCACATCAGTGAGTACAATTGACTTCAGGCTGAATGGCTGTGAGGATTGGCCATGTCTACTATGTATGAGCTGCTGTGTGGGGAGCTCACCCCAAAAAGTGGAATTCACCCAGTGGACTCATGTGCTTGTTTAGACCACTCTTTGGTTGTGTTGCTTGTGGAGCTAATCAGGTCATATTTTGTTGAGGTCTAAAGCCAACCTCCCAGTGTGGGTTCTAGAGCCTCTTGGGAGGTCCATGGTCAGCCATTGCCTGTGATTAGCCCGGGGCTACCTGGTAGGAGCTACAAAACTATTCTAAGTTGGTCGCTGTCTGTGCTTGACCTAGTGGTCAGTTGCCACTGGTACTGGGTCTGGGGCAGCTTAGCAAAAGGCTTAGGGCACCCCAAGGCCTGAGGCTGCCTCCTGGCTTTGGTAAGGTTCAGTAGCTGAAAAAGCCTCAGGCAGCACACGAGTTGGGTTAGGCCAGTCCCAAGGAGTCACCATGGTGGGGCTAGTGATGTTCATCAGATTAGTGCAGGTTCAGAATTGGTGCCAGTACCAAGCCTGTGGCCATTCCCAAGTCTCAGATCACTCCAAGACCACCACTGCCCACCTCGGATCTATAGACACCTGGGAATTTTTTTTTTTTTCTTTTTCAAGAAATACAGCTGCATGGACTGGCCCTGCCTGGCTGCCCTGGAATTGTCTCTAGAGGAATTGTCTCTAGAGCTATGAGATCTGAGAACTCTTGATGGCTACTGGTGGAGCCTCTTGCTGAGAGCTCAGGGTGAGGCTGGTTGCCCAGCCCAGAATATGCCCCCAGCAATTTGCGAGTTGGGTGGAATGTGGTCACAGGGAGTCACCAGGGTGGAGTGAGCCAGAAGAGTTCATCAAGACAATGCAGATTTAGATCTGGTCATGTGGTGGGAGGGCTCAGCACAAACAGATGGCACCCGCTTGTAGGGTGCAGAGGAGAAGGGCTCACCAGAGGGATAATGGTGGCTGTCCCTCCAGCCCTTACCCTGAAGCCACACAACTCTGGCACTTTCCGTCTCTGGCACTTTGCAAGCTGCTGTTCCTCCTCCAGAGCCCAAGGTGAGTGCCTGCGAGTGAGTGATTCTGTATGTGGTCCCTTTAAGGGAATGTTTGGGTTTCCAGCAGCCTTTCATCTCACCTGGACAGGCAGAATCCGTGCTGACTTTTACACTCAGATTTTGTGGGAACTCCTTTTTCTGGCACTGAAACCTTTTCTGGGAAGCCCTAGTGTGGGGCTGGGGCCCTCTGCAACTATGATAGCCCTCCCTATGCTCAACCACCACACCCTGGTGCAGTGCTAACCTGTTTCGTGTCTTTGCCTCTCTTATGATATGTCTTGATGTAACATCTTCTTTAGGTATTAGAGTTATGTTCACCTAGTCTTCAGGTGGTTCTCTAGGTTGATTGCTCTATAATTTAGTTGTGATTTTAAAGTGGTTATGAGAGGAGGCAAGCACAGCATTTACCTACTCTGCCGTCTGGATCAGAACTCAATGGTTGAATTGTTTCTAATGTAGTTAAAATGAATATATTTGAGATAGCACTGCTATTTCTACAGTGTACATATTCACAAGTTAAAGTGTTTAATGCAATATTTTATAGTAAAGAAGACTAAAAGGAATGGCTTTAATAGAACTCATAAATTTTCTTTGCATAAATATAAATAATACAAGGTTTATAGAATATTTGAGGCCAAATTCTCTGATTCTTTAATTTCAAACACACATACACAAATGCTGCTTAATATTTATTGAAACTAACTAAAAGTGTTGACGGTTAAACCACATTTAATTTCCAGGTTCCTAAGCTGTAAGGCATCAGAAGTCAATGTTTTCTTAAATCTGACTAAAAGCTCAAGGCCACAGAGGCATTTTGTGTTGTTCTGAATTATTCCAAAAATAAAGCGTTTTCTGGAAAATCCAAGTGAAGTATAAGTAAAGGCCTTTTTTTTAAAAAAAAAAATGAAGACTCACATTTTAGCAATATGGCATGCAGTACGCGGTGTGTTACAAATTATGGGGTCATTGTTTTGAAAATTACAGACCAGTTTCAACATCTGGTCTTTAGGACACTTAATTGTGGACCAGAAAGAAGTCTGTTCATACTCTGGTGTTTGAAATGAACTTTAATGATTTCCAGGCCCAGAGAAACCTTTGTGCTGCAGCTGCTTTTCAGAAAAGGAGATGGAAGAAGAAGGGTTCTTTATATTTTGTGTGTGAGACCAAATCTTCCACCATCTCTAATGAGGTTCCCATCGTATGGCTGCCTTCAGAATCTTAAAAGGCCTTGAAGCTATTAAGAGTTGGTGTTAGGGTGATAAGGTTACAAATTACAAATTATGAGATAATTGACTTATTTTTTTATGTAAATCCAGTTGGAATCGTTACAAAGAGAGATTCATTTTTTAAGAGGGTAATATTCAATTGTCCTGGTGGGTGCTAGTTTATTCTGCTTCAGAAACATTAATTATTACAGCATTAGTCACCTTTGCAAAAAAGGTTCTGCTTCTAGAAAAATTAACATTAAATTTACTGAAAATGGTCAGCTTGCATGTCAGCTGCCATTTATTGAGGGCCTTCTCTTATAGTAAGCACTTTATAAATGTTATTGCCAATTCTAGAGCAACTCTGAAAAACATTGTTTCCAATTTTACACATGAGAAAACTGAGGTTTAGAGAGGTTAAGTAACTTATCCTGGATCATACATTTATTAAGTAGCAGAATCAGGGGTGTGATCCTGGGCCTACTCTGCCCAGACTCTTTCCACTACTCTATACTGTCTGTCATGGCACATTGCCTTTCAGGTGACATGCTTCCAACTTCAAATACAAAGTACATATTTATGGTTAGGAAAAAAGATGTGTGTGTATACATACGTACACACACATGAATATACATATACATATATATGTACATAAAATATATGTAAATACATTCTTTTTTTAATAAAACATTTTAGAAATGTATCACAGGCAATAATTTGGTCAGCAGTACAAATTGACATTAGGTGTAGCACTACTGAATCATTACTTTTGCTAGAAAACCATAGGCTGATTTGTTGTTTTATATGCCTTATACTTTTGCCTGATTCTGTCTCCTTTACCCCCACTCAGATTCCTTAACACCTTGATGCTTCTGTTAAACATATTTTTAGATACCAATGCTCTTCAGCATACAGTGCTCTAAAAGGTATTTTTATTCTAAGTGAGAAAATTCACCGATATTTGGTTGTAGAAAGTATTGACTTGCATGCTGAACAAAAAAAGAAAAAATAAGCAACTTGAAGGATTATGAGAAAAATGGAGAGAAGAATGTCAATGAAGGGGCATGAAAAGATGATAGGTCTGGTGAAGTAAAGTAAGACTACCCTCTAACTGTAGCCATCAGTCCCAGTTTTACCAGTCCCTTCTATCCAGAGTCAGAAAACAGAAGTACAGCTTAAGTTTATGCATTTGAAGTTATTAGACAAGTTTCTCTTCACCCCTTCCCCCAGCCACACACACATAGTATTAATTGGGATGTCAGAATGCAAGTATGTCCACAGATAATTTTTTGCCTGCGTTTTGTGAGTATGGTTGCTTTGATATCCCTGTGTTCTTCATGTTTATACCTGTTCATTAGATGAATATACTATTTATGTGATTGAAAAAATTAAGAACTTTCATCTACTTTCTATATAGCCATTGTAAGCCAGCTATTTAAAATATATTTTTAGAATCTGTGTACCCAAGATTTTACAAGTGATAGAAGACTTTTGGTTGGATACTTGAGATAAACACAAACATGCTTTTAATTCTAAAAAAAGTAAAAGCTGATTAAAATGTAAATCAGTTATAGCTACCAAGTTTTTCAGGAAAATGGTAGTTATATAAAATTTCTATCCTATAACAGTTGTGAAAACACAGAACAAAATCGATCCCTTAACATGATATATAATTATTATATATTTTATATTCTTGTATTAGAAAGTACTAATTTGGGGATGCATTGTTTTCCTCTCAGTTCAACAAGTATTTCACATCTGTTTTCTATAAGGTGCCAAATGGGGGCTTCTGGTTTGGACTCAGATCACATCTCTTCTTTTACAGTTTGAAATCATTCACTGTTAACAGTTCAATTGTCAAGGAAAGTTGTTTCTATTCTAATTTCAGTGATGAAGAACGATACAGATATAGGGAGTATGCAGAAAGAGGTTATGAGCGTCACAGAGCAAGTCGAGAGAAAGAAGAACGACATAGAGAAAGACGACACAGAGAGAAAGAAGAAACTAGACACAAGTCATCTCGAAGGTTTGCTCTTTAATAAAATAGTGAATCACTTTGAAGCTAATAGAGAAATTAATTCTATTTCAGGAAGTAAAAGTAAACATTTCCCAATAGCCAGTAGGGCATAAATCTAACAAGACTATGTTTAATTACCTTTAAACCAAAATTAGCATGGAATATAAAATATGTGAGAATTAGACTTATTATTGGAGAGGGAAAATTTGGCATATGAACCAGTCTTTAATAGTATTATTAAAGCAATTTTCAGTTTAATCAAAGAAAATGCAGGGCCTTATATTCTCCAGAAAAACAAATGAGTATTAAATTTTAATGCCTATTATTTGCTTAAAATCAACCCTAGGAAGTATTTCCTGTTCTAATCTAGTGCTTCAGTGTCTCATTTGTAGGCTTTCAGAATAAAGTATATGGGCTCTGGCAATGTAGGGAAATACTGGTGAACCTATCATGTAAATATAATGTGGGCATAAAAAAGTGTTTGAGAAAAAGAAAAAGAATGGATTATTTAAAACCCAGTGTTGAGAATTTACCTAGACAACGTGGATTGATTTTGTCACTACTTGTGTGTTCTTAAAAATGTTTGAGTATACCTTTTTTTTTTTTTTCAGTAATAGTAGACGTCGCCATGAAAGTGAAGAAGGAGATAGTCACAGGAGACACAAGCACAAAAAATCTAAAAGAAGCAAAGAAGGAAAAGAAACTGGCAGTGAGCCTGCCCCTGAACAGGAGAGCACTGAAGCTACACCTGCAGAATAGGCATGGTATAACCTTTGTGTATATTAGTGCCAGAAATAGATACTATAAATCTTGTTATTTTTCTGGATAATGTTTAAGAAATTTGCCTTTAATCTTCTGTTAGTATGAAAACTTTTTTCCCCCAAAATAAAAGTGACTTTTTCATGTTAAGTTAAAAATCTTTGTCTTGTAATATTTAAAAATAAGAGCAATGACTTTATATCCAAGAAAGTAATGTGAATGAGTCATTCAGCAGGGAATTTAAAGAGCTATGTTTAGCTGTGTACATAACCAGTATCTGATAAAGGTCAGGGTTCCACCTTGGCAATAGTGTTCTTGAGTTAATCAAATAACTTGACTCTCAAGAGGTTGCACTGCAAAAGTCATCAAAAGGCACCTTTGAGTCTTGAGATTAAAACTAGTCTTTTATTATTGCTGCTGTGTTAACTGTAGCTTAGCATATTGAAGAGCTCATACAGTTTTGATATCACAACTTTTTGATAGCAAGTTTTCACTCTTCTAAATCTGGGTTTATGGTGAAATTAAATGGGGAATTTTTATATCCAAATTAGTAAAATATAAAGGTATTTGGGTGGCCTCTGTGAAATAATTTACTCTAAGTGTAGTTTTTAGCGTGTACATGGACACTTGTCACTGTGACACAAATTTGATTTCCCTCATGGCCATCAGTGTGAGCCAGGATCAAGCTGGTTAGGCCTTTCTTGATACTTTTTCCAAGGCTCATTGATTGAGCAGCATGCAGAGGTTTTATACAGTTATTAACTATATTGTGAATAAAAATGAATGATAAGAGCTTTAGTCATTTCCTATTAAATCTAAGAAAAATCTAAGTTTATAATTCTGTGAGTTAATCCTTAGGAAGCATGTGACGGTAACATAGTTTTGAAAGAATTACTAGGACCTTTTAAGTAGTGATATTAGAAATGAGTTTAGTATCACATACTAAAAGACAACTATAATTTTTGAAAAATATTTATTTTTCATTTGATGAACATTTTTCAGCAATACACTTTTAAAATCCTCTGGCTGTAAATTGTTTTTAAAATACCCAGAATGTACCCTTTGCAGACTTTGGCATATACCAGATTTTTTATTTAATTGTATGATTCAAATTCAGTGGGAGCATACAAACAATTTCAGCTGTTTAAGAGCTTTTTATTAAATAGAAAAATATAAACGTAAAGTTGTAGAGTAATGAGAAATCCACACTGAATAAAAACAATTAATAATGTTTGTTTTGAGAATTATATTTTCTGAGGTGTAACTGGTTTTCATTAGATACTTTTCCTGACATTAAAGCTTACATTTTTACAATGTATCCTTTAAATATAAAAATTGACAAGATAAATATATTGTTTCAACATAGCTTATTTGTGATTTCTTATTTTTCTGTGACCCACCATTAATTCTATAAAAAAGTGCCAGGCCAAGAAACAATAGTGAGAGTAATTTTTCCTTTAAGTTCTTTCAGCATCCTTGCCAAGCAAGCATGTATCATTCCAGATGTACTTCTACCATTGACAGCAAGAAGAATATCACCACATCTAAAAAAAAAAGATATATATGATTAACATTTTAATCTGTAACTGAAGTTAATGCAAGTTTACTTGGTGGTTCTAGTTTTTCCTACATCTGTCGATTTTAGTTACATTACTGCTAATTAAGGTTTTTTTCCCTCCTTTTAAATTCTGCAAATTCTCTATCCAGTCAGTTTGTGTTAGAAGGGATGCTAAAGTTATAGCAAGTTGCTGTTATGGGACCCAGGGTAACTGTAATCATTTTGGATTTCATAGAAATTGAATGCTACATAAATGTTTTTAACTTTCTACCAATAACAAAGGTATAATAAATACATACCTTATTTCAAGTGGGGCCAAGCTTTTACATGTATAAAACAAAATATTTGAATATAAGTTTTTTAAGTGGTTATTATTACCTAATTCTTCCATCATTGTATGCTGGTGTTCCTTCCACAATAGATTTGATAAAAAAAGGTTTGTTCCCATTGTATTCTTCGTAACCACCTACAATGCAGAAGCCCAGGCTTCCAGCTGTGTTTCTTCGTAAAATGACATCTTTACAGTTATACAGGTACCTGAAATAGAATGTAATCAATGTATATGCATATTTAAGTTGAATTCATGAAGTTGAACTCATAGTTAATAATTGTGATTCATCTCCCATTTTCTTTATTGGCATTATTTTTTAAGCTAAATAACACCGGACAGGTCTCACTCAAAATTGTCATAGCCCGTTGATCTTTGTGGTATTAGCTGGCCTTTTCTCATTGAACTTGTTTTCCATAGCTAAACGCCTTTAAAAAAAAATGACACCGTTTTGTTTAGATGTCTATTAGGAAGGAATCATTTTTGGCTTAAAGATTTAATGCCTCAATTTTTATTTAACAAAAAGTTGAAAATGCCTAAATCTTTATTGGTGAATCAAATTTAAGCATACTTACAGATGTCATATTTTTATTTACGTGATATAAATTTTAATGAAGGTAAAAATTCTTTGAATAAATGATTAATCTCTGAAAAAAATTTAAACCTACCCTTATTTTGACTTTTGAAAAATATCAGTTTATATGTAGTTCTACATATTTGATAAAAGTTATAAAGAAGCATGCAGGCATAGTGAATGGGGATTGCACATTTAAACATTATAAGAATGACTTATATTGGAAGAGAGAACACTGGCAGTAAGTGGAATAGCAGGTTATAAATGGAATGGGAGAAAGAGACCGCAGGTCTGTAAATGAGTAGCACCCAGCTAAAATAGAAATTAGATTGAGGAAATGATTTCTTTTACTATTCAGTAGCAGTTGGATCAGTGTTTACATAGGTGCAGGCTAAGTGCAAACTGTGTTACAGTTAGGACACAGGTTGTATGTCAGGAGCTGGATTTGACTTTAAATTGCCCCAGTCCAGGGACTGGTTTGAAAGAAAATTAACATTTTCATGTTGATAAAAATTGAGAGATGATTGTTTTGTTTATAAGCTGTACCTTTAAATAGCAACTACTTTTTGAAAAACCAATAAAAAGTCTCTTGTGCAATGTTTTGTTAAATGATGAAGTTGGTCATTAACATTTGTTAAACTCATTTAAATGTGAGCTTTTTTCCTATTCTGAACTCATTCTCTAAATTTAGGCCTAATTAAAGAAGAATTGGCAAAGTATAAAGAGTAGCAAGGAATTTAGTAGTTTTTCCAAATAAGAAAATTATGGTTATCTCGAAAATAATTTAAACTGTTGATAGGAGTTGGTGAGTATGGTGAACTCTTGGGTTGCTCTTAAAGCTATATATATTTTTTTGGTTTGTTTTTGTTTTTTCATGAGTTGTTACTTTAATCTCCTTCAAGGGCTTCTCTTTCCTCAGCAGGATTCCATATTTCACTTGAGTCCCTACATTACCTAAGTGTGGTTCACAGATTATGTGCCTTTCAGGGTCTGGAGATCAAAAAGACATTTTTATCATAATAGACATTATTTGCCTTTCACTCTCATTTTCTTATAAGCATACAATGGCATGTTCTAGAGAACACATGATAGGCGATCTGGCAACAAATTGAATGCAGAAGTAGATATGAGAGTCCTATTAAGCCAGACATTAAAGAGGTTTGTGAAAAATACACAGCAATCCCACTCTTCTCACTAATTTTTTAAAAAATATTGCTTTTCTCATAAAAGATGTTATTTATGTTAACATATAATGGGGTTTATTATTTTAAGTGAATAAAATTTCTCAGATTAATTTATAATAAATATTAGATACAACCTATATAAACGAAAGCTCTGTAGGATCATCAGTACTTCATAAATGTGTATGGGGTCTTGAGACAAAAACATTGGGAATTTCTGTTCTAGACATGTTTATCATACTTGGAAGTCCCACTGGTATCTCAAATGCAGCATGTCTAGAACAACTAACAGCTCCTCATTCTTCCTTACTGTGACAGAATAATTGCATTAATGGCCCCAAGTTGTCCTAGTATTTATGCCCCTGATTACATAATTTCGTGGTACCTTCCTATTCTGATTCTGGACTCAGCCATAAGATCAGTGGGATTTTTACCACAGCCAGCCAAATCCTTAATACCTAAACATGGCGAGCCAGGATCAATCTAGCTTAGCCTACAGACTCTAGCTGAGACCCACAGACTCATGGCTAAATATATACGTTGTTGTCTGCTACTGATAGGTTTTTACAGCTGGTTGTTATGCAGCATGATTGTGAAAATAAACAATTGATATTCCTACTGTTTTAGTTGTATCATTTCTTTTAAAAATTAACACCTTGGAGACTTGAAAACAAATGCAAATTCCATCTTAAAACCGAGTCACTAGATAATGAGGAAGAACTGCCAAAGGCAGTGGAAGTCAAGGAAGATGGAAGAGAGGATGCCCACAGCTGTAGAGAGCAGACCAAGCTGATGGAGGAGCCTTGGGGTCCACAGTGGTCCACTGATGGGCAAAACACATTCCACACGGGAATACCAGAAATAAGCAGGCTGGCTGTTAGCAGAGCTTCCTTAAGCACTACTTCATGCTGCCTTTCTACTCTTTTAAAGGAAATGAGTAAAATCCAGACAACTGGCAAGAGCAGATGTGCTCTCCCAAGGCCAAGTGACAAAAGGTGAGGGAAAGAAAGCCATTCATTTGGTTGTATTGGGAGTAAAAGAATCTTACATTTGCCATCTTATGTAAACCTTGATCATATAACAGTAGCTTTCAAGCACACACAAAAAAATGATCTGTATTGAGATTTCAGCTTCAGAAAGATTTAAGTCAGTTAAAGTAACACTTCCACCCAGTCTTGATTCTAAAATGTTTAAAGATTTTAAACTGCCCCAGTGCTGTTTTCAACTGTTTAAATATGCACTCATTTAAAATGTATCAATTAGTGAAGGGTCAAAAAGGAATCTAGGTCAGTTTGTATTTGAGTCGGAGATGTTTTTTTAAACCGCATGTAAAAATTTTTAAAGAGAAAATGAGAGACTCGACCTATCTCCACCCTCAAGAAAAATGTACTAAAACTAAACATCCTGCTTTTAATCCTAGCCAGCATATCATCTTCAGTGACTCTGATATTTAACATATGAATCATGTACTTAAAATTAGTAAGACAATCTTTTAAAGGCCAGGAGTTTATGTTCTAATGTGGGTGAGCAAACCCCAATATATCTGTCCTCTAAATATTTAACTTCTGTATGTAGCCATTTAGCAAGGCTACCCCTCAAATCCTAGTGTCTTTGAGAATTAAATGACTTCACTATAAGACTCTAGTTACATCTCACTAAAATGACAACCCAGCTGCTTCCTGAAGTTGTACAAGAACATCACAAGTGTAGAAATAAAGGAGAGGAGACTTGAGACACATCCTTAACACATGCTTAAACGTGGGTGAAGGCAAAGTGTTCTGCATTGCTTTATGTTGAGCCAGGACCACCCAAAAGCTAAAGAGGTAAAATCCTAGAAGAGAGTCATGCTCCATGCATGTTCCTAGGGCTGCTACTAGCAAATGAGGGAGAGGTTGATCCTTCCCCTGTTCCAGAGTATGTGTACACAGGCTGGATTTCAGCCTCTTCCTTGTTAGCTAAGCTGCTTGTAGCATGGACAATCAAAACAACGGTACATGGCAGCTCTGTGGGCCCCTCAATGTGAATGCTGAATGTTTCAATATCCAGGCTTTCGTCCCTGTGCTAGGATGTCTGTATGCATTTTCAGTAAAAAAAAAAAAAGTATTATTTCATATAGTCCCACAATCAAGCCTGGGGTTCATTAAGATGCTAGTGCCATGAATCAGTCCAAGGGAGTAGAAGAGTGGTCTAAGAAATGTAATTGTTTTCTCCCATAACTCCCCAGGTTGTCACTTTGGCACTTACCGTGGTAGTTCCAGCCACATGACCCAGGAGGGGGACCAGTCGCCGGACGGGGCCGAGTTGTGGTTAGAGTCCAGGGCTGCTAGGCTGCTGTTGTCTTCCTGGGGCTCACATTGTTTGACTTCCAAAGCTTTAAGAACCACTGAGGAGGATGTGCTTTTCAATAATGTGACAGCCTCGCTCCGGCTGACCTCTGTTAGTTCAATCCCATTCACATTTAACAAAATGTCACCTAATGGCCAGAGAAGCAGAAGCCACCCTTAGAGTACAGATAGGAACTTCTGTGTAAAGTGCAAAGGGGCAGGGAAGCAGTAAGGGTGAGGGACATGTCATTAATTAGCCTCGTGTTGATATGAGGCTGGGTTCTCAAATAGTAAATGGTGAACTATGTGCATGTTCCAAAGCATTGGTAAGTCGTGCTTGGAGGTTTCTAAAGCATACTCATTGATGTTTGACTCTTGCCAAGAAAGAGAGGGAGAGAGAAAAGTTAGCTTTGTTTACCATTTAATAAAAGAAAACCTACTTTTCCACTCCATTTTTTGTTTTTAGCACAAAGAGAAAGTACTTGGCAAAAGCTCTTAGCACCTGCACAGAGCTTAGCATGTGGTAGGCACCTTTAATAAATGTTAAATGAATGAATAAGAAACGATTCCTGAGAGTATCTGGCAGAGGAGTCTATAGCAGTTATAGCAGTTAAGAAAAATGGGCCTGGGACTCTGTTCTTAAAGAGGTGGAAAGAAGGATTAACAACATTTCTGTTCATAGCAAAGCTGCTAAGAAACTACCATTGGTTAAGTATCTACTATGTGCTGGACCATCTCATTACATCATATAATCCTCTGTTCATGTTCTCTCACAAGTCACTTCTTGGTTGACCTCATTATTCTCCATCCACAAGCATATCTTTTTTTACACATAATAACCATAGCAAGAGTAAAAAGATAGGAGAAAGATGGGAAAGGCCTCGAGTCCCTCCTGACCCCAAAAGAAACACCATTAAGTCGGCCAACTGAGTCCCTTAACATGCCATCCCCCTGTGGCTCCACAGGTTTAGCAATTGTACTTCAGAAACTTAATATTTTATCTTTTGAATATGAACCCTTAAATGATATAATTACTCAACCATTTGAGCTTACCCCTTCATGTGAATTGACAGTATTATTAAGGATACACATATGACATGTCCTTCATTCAAAGAGGTCCAAGATACATAAGATTAAAGTAATGAAATAATTTTCACCAGTAGGAAAGTACCTATAGCATGGCACTTATACTTAATATTTATTCAACCAAAATCTTATCAAATTATTTCTCCAATCCATAAAATGGAACAATTCATAAGTAGTTTCATCACTGGATCAATCTAGCAAAGAATCACTAAGAATGAATGGAACCAAATTATGCCATTTAGTTATTCTTGGCATAGTTTGTAGGTACTTGCTTGACTAGCAAGCAAGATGGCAACATCACAGAAATCCAGTTCAGCAATTATACTCAAATTAATCATAGTCCATGGATAACATATCCTGGCCAGATCACTCACATCTCATTAATTCTGGAAACAGTTACTTAATCCAGTAAATTGCTAATTCCTTTTAACACTCTGCTGCCCCAGAACATTGTCTCTTTACTTTTTACCTGTTTTTATTCTTCCATCTCTGCTTATGACTCCTCCAGGCTCAACACTGATGACATAGATAGGCAAATCCCACTCCCTATGTGTTGCTCCGCCTGCAACGGTCATGCCAAGAGATTCGCTGGGGTCTTTTCGGACACTTATCACCTTCTCGTGACAAGTGACCGCAGGATGGAGGGGCTAAAGGCATAGACAGAAAAACAAACACGTCACATTTGTTCACGAGTGGGTTTGCATTTCCTCCACATAAAAACTACCAAAACTGCATAAATATATGATGGTGTTTGGTCTCACCGAGAGATACATGTAGAGAACCCCTGCTTTGCCCCCCACCCTCAGAGTTAACATTTTTCCAAATTCTATAAGCTGACTCAGAGAAATTTTACATTTCAATTAGGACCAGTGAAAATGGAAGGTTGGAGACCACTGGAGAAATATTAACATAAAAAGTGAACAGTACCCAGAATTTTTCAAGTGACTCATATATTCCTGATAGTAGTGAGTTACTATTTCATAAAACTCTTGTCATTCATAAATATAGAATTTTTCTAAAAAAAGTAGTTACTGTTTTAAATAGTCCTAGTTTAATTTATGCAGGTAAGTCTAGAAATCCTCAAAGAAAAATAATGGATTTCATAGATATGCTAGAAACACCAATATCTAGGTTCCCCACATTTGGCATCTTTACTCTTGCTTTAGCATTTTTAAATAATATGCAGTCAGTTGTACTCTTACTTCATTACATAAAAATATATACACATAAAAATATAGCATACACTCGAATAGCAAATTAAGAACTGATTTTGGTCAACAACACAGACTAAAAACATGCAAAGCTACATGCAACATTATCTTGAAGCAATAATATAGGTCAAGGGCACTGTTTTTCAATGAATACATATCAATATATACTTTTCTAAAAATACATTCTCTGCTGGTGCAGTGACCTTGGGGACTAAGACGGTGGGCATGTGCACTGCAAATAAATATAACACAATCAAACCTCAAAGAAGTCTACTGTTCAAAACAGCTTACAGTTGTATATAAAGAAAGACAAATTTTAAAACACTAAAATCAAGGTACAAAACAAAATGTAAGTGTACTACCTTTTGTTTAAAAAAAGGGAGAGATGAGAATTTTTATTTGTAGTTTCATAAAGAAACTCTGGAAGAAAAAGTTTCATGGGGTAGAGGGAGGTGAGGGACTTCTTAATAGATTTTCCATTTGAAGCCTGTGATTATATTATCTGTTCAACAAATCAGATGAATTATAATTAAATAAACTCATACATACGATGGTTTACATCATATAGAACGATTGATACACAGGGTAAACACTTCTTTATGAAGCAAGATAAGCCTAGGCTTTTTGTGCATTTATTATCTCATGATTTCCTATGGTTTTACTTACCCACGTCTGTTTTAATGGCCTTATTGTATACACTAATGACCTATTACTGTATCCCTAGTACTGAACATAGATAGAATTTAGCACACTGAAGATAGTAAATACATGTTTGTTGAATAAACAGATGGATAAATTACAAATTGCCTCAAACTGTTTTTGGTAGTAACAGAATAATAAATCAGAAGTTATGAATAATTATGGCAAGGTGTATGTTACAATTAGTACTTGTAAGTTCTGTGTTGTGTTTATAAACCTTGGAATTTTAAGGAGCCTTGAAGAGAATGGTTATCAGATGAGGGCGGTAAAACTGAAATAGGACTTTCTTCAGAGAAAAATTTCAAAAGACAAATAATGCTATGAACACAATGGCCCCAGCACTCCGGCTGAGGCCAAGGGGATAGATTTAGAGGGGCTTTCAAGATCCATTCACAGTACGTGACCTTTCCCTTCTGAAAATCAGTTAGATGCAGGGTGGCCCTTTAATCACAAACATCTCTCAAAAGAGCCCTGCTTGGAGATGCAGGCAGTTCTGAAATGCCCCAACTCGACAAGAGTTCTAAACTCAGATTCTTACTGGCTGCCTTGTTTCAGTGCATTTCTGGGGATAGTCATAAAGCATTTACCCCTGATCTGTACAAAGAAGGGCTTAATTTCATTATTTCTACATGGGGGACAGGGCTATAGTAAGGGTAGTTGCTCCGTCTTCCAAGGTGAAGTCTAAAACACAGTATGGACTGCTCTGGAAAATTTGTGTGTGTGTGTGCAACAGCTGCCTGGTGCTTCCTGTGGATATATCATACCCCACACTAATGACCATTTAGGTTGTTTATAATCTGCAAAATTAAACAATGACACTGTGAACATCCTTAGACACACATATCTTGTGCATTTGTGTAACTGTTTCTTTAGGCTAATGTCCTAGAAGTACAATGGCTAAATGAAAGAGCCTTGGCATTTTACATTTTGATAGATATTGATTACCTTTGAAACAGTTCTATCATTTATAATCTCACCAATACATTGTGAAAATGCTGATTTCCCACAATTCTGTCAATACTGGGTTTTATCAATATTTACAGTATTTTCTCGGGTAAAAAAAAAAAGACTCCAATAATTTAATTGCCTTTCTATGTAATAAGCTTGAACATTTTTTATTATTTGTTTTTCTGATAGTAATTAGCTTATGAGATTTGTAATCATGTAATCACTCAAGCTTCCTTTGATCTTGTCTTTGAAATGGGTAAGAATGTTCACATACTGCAAAAACCTGTGGCTAAAACAAATGTAACCAAATGGAAGATATGACTTCTACCTGAGAATACTTTGGTTAAAAAAAGTGTTAACTAAATATATGCTTTATGAAATATTCCAGAAGTTACACTGAGTTCTCTCCTGTCACTCCAGTTATAGGAATTAGTGAGGCTTTAATTATTTTGTTGTGAATAAATATTCATTGAATAATGTACACATTTGGCCACATACTCCTTTAGGAAAACAAAGGAAATATTTATCCACTTAAATGAGCCAAGAACTATAAATTAAAATGAAAATAATTACAATTTCCCACTAGGCCAGTTTGTTATGTA
Organism: Pteropus medius; assembly: GCF_902729225.1. Lineage (NCBI taxonomy): Eukaryota > Metazoa > Chordata > Mammalia > Chiroptera > Pteropodidae > Pteropus > Pteropus medius. The sequence continues at coordinate 8,538,225 of NW_024351730.1, forward strand.
TGTTTTCCAATAATTGAACACATGACAGAGAGTTGCAGCAAAAATTCGATCAGCCCGTCCTAGCTCTTTCCATGATTCATGCTAGTTAGGAGGAAGAGATTATAAAACCACAGTGCTGGTGGAAGCCTCATTTTTAGTGCTTTAATGAACTAGAATAGTTAATTAAACTATAATTAGTTAGATTAAAACTAATTAAGCAAATAAACTGATTTTCCATTAATAGCATCAATTAAATTTAAACACACTAATGGTATTTATTAGTGAAAAGATACCAGCAAGTCCTTATTATCCATAAAATTTTTAGCAGGAGGTACTTGGTCTGTCTAGATTGCTTATTGTGAATAAACCTGGAATTTAAGGGTTTATGGGGCAAGGCTGGCTGGAGAAAGGGGAGGTGGTGTAGCTTCGTAGGTTGTGTAATTAACAGTCTGCAAAGCAGAGATGTTCCACAATCAAAATTTTGAGTATCGTTTCTGCATACATTGTTCAACAACTCAAAATCTTGAGTTATTCCAAATAAACAGCCTGATGTGGAATGTTGGCATTCCCAAAGTTTTGTAGCAAAAAGAATGGACTACCTATAAGAATTTTTTTAAAGTTACAGGTGATTTAATGAAACCAGATCCTGGAAGAAATGATGGCTAGAAACTCATTGCCATCACAATAGGGTGCCAAGCAACACAATAGGACTCTAAAGCCGATCTAAACAAAGTTTGTGTTGCTTAAGACACCCATCCAAATGGAAAGGTTACCACACTGCCTCTGATATTAGCCACAGACAAAAGTAGAAATGGGGCTGAATCCACTCATTTAAAGAGAGGCTGCAAATTGCTGGCCTGAGGGATGCCTTCTGCCTACAAATGTATTCTGCTTCATCCATAGTTTAAATTTTTTTCTAGATTCGAATTCCATGAGATGGACATGTGCTCTCGGGTTTGCCCCAATCCCCACCACTCCCTAATGTTACATGAACTTCAAGTGTTTATATTATTCTTCTGGATCCTTCTGCAAAAACAAACAACTAAGAATAGCAGAGGAATTATGAATTTTCAGGCAGACTGGGAACTTCAAAAACCAGAAGCCAAATAAACCTCTTGTTTCATTCCAAAGTGAATGAAAACAGTCCTTAAACGAAATGCTTGTTGAAAAAATATGACATTTGGCTTAAACTAGAAATTAGGTCTCCATATGAGGTCCGCAAGATCAGGTTCCAAAACTCTTTTGCACCTTCCTCTCTCCCGCTTAGATGGAAGACACCTGTTATCTCAACAGATTTGGAAGAAGGGACTTTGGGCTTTTACTTTTACAAGACAAGTCAAATAGTGTTTAAGTGATGAAGTCCAAAGATGACACTTAGAAATGTTAAAGTGTGCAGCCTTCCTAAGAAACAGCTCTCTGCAGGAGCACTGGACAGACCCTGGCTGAGCCTCACCTTGGGAGTGTTGCTCCTGTCCCCTGGCCTTAGGGACTGACTGCCACTGTTCCTCCATCTGGCTTCCTGAAAGATGTCAGGACTCTGCTGACGAACCTGGCGGGACACGATGAGGTGAACGCGCCTTTCACTGGCCTAGATGATAAGACACAGACATTAGCCACTCTCAGAGCTTCCATCCAAGCATCCAGCACCAGGGGCTTACCAAAATGTGAATTTGGTTTTACCCTTTGTAATTTGACAAGAATATTAAAGTTATCCTTTATCCAATGAATGGCTCCATTGCACACAGCCATGTCTGAAAACTTTTCCAGATAGAACAGGGTGTACAGTGTAAAATAGTAGCCCAGTTGAAACCCAGACCAAAGGTCTAAGACCAAAGGTAAACAATACAGAACAAGAAATGGAGTAGGTGGTAGCAACACTACCACTGCAGGAAGAGAAACCCTGAGTCTGATAGTCTCAGACATTTAGGACATTGGAAAAGATGAGCTCCAGATCTGCAAGACAGATAGACTAGACCTTAGACCTGTGAAACATACATAAACAGGGCTCCCTGATGCCCCACCCCTCACTGAAGTAGCCACCTGACCTCACCTAGCACTTTAGTAAAAGCTGATAGTGGCTGAGATATGGCTAGATTTTCTTCGAAAGGTCCCCCCAAAAAGACTAGGTTTGGGAACAAGGAAGGTAGAGAAGGGAGAAGTTGTAGGGGCTCCTCTCTTCATCCCATCCCCTGACCACTCACCATCACAGCAGAGCTAGACATTGGCCTGTCTGCCTTCTTTCAGAGGTGTGGTTATCAGACCACAGAAAAGTCAGATCATGAAAGGCAACCATGGAAAGTCCATATCCTTCTCCATGACCTCAGACAATGGGCGTAGAAATATTTGCTTCCTGCCTCTCTGCATCTTCCTTCCCCCAGCACATAACTCACTCCCAGTCTCAGGAACTAGGACCTTGTTTTAAAAACCTTAGGTAATGAAACCCCATCAATGAAATCGGATCCCCACTATTGTCCAACACTGACCAGCCCAAACCCTCATGACTTTACATTCTTATATTAATAAACATCTCTCCTCAGGGCTCTCTTAAAACTCAGGGGTCATCATTTGGGTAGTTGTAAATTAGATGAACTTCGAAAACAATTGCCGAAGCACCATAAGAGTATCTATTGTAAACGTCACAGCAGATGGTGAGCCCATTGATTTGTTTTGCATAAGTTGAGAAAATCCTACCAAATAGGACCCAACAAGAGAGTTCAAGTCTTTCACTCGTTTTCCTTCACATAAAGCTCAGTCATATGTATGCTGGTCTCCCCAGTAACTAGGTACATGCCCTTCTGTTCCTCTGCCCATCTTGAATTCCCTGGTGTTTCCCATCACATAAACAGCCTGTGTCAGAACAGAACAAAAACAACAAGCCCAGGAAACAATAATGAAGCAAGTTGACACGAGCTTTGGTATTAGCCAACTAAACTCAATTCTTGGAAGAGTATTTTGTAATAATTGTCTCTTTCTGTATACTATAAGCCTCGCTTATTTTAATGAGATTATCTCTGGGACCTTTCTGAAGCAAAAATTATTAAGAGATAAGAAGTGGCAAACATTCAAGTCAAAACTTTGATGGCTGAGCCTAAATTTGTTTATCTTTAGGGAAACTCCAACATTTTGAGGGATTTCAGCAACGGGTTTGTGTCTAGGCCAGCATATTGTATCACATTCACTTTGGACCAGGCAGTCTCATGACCTAACCACCTCATAAAAGTTGAGAAAATTTGAAACTTACATGACAAATCAACTTGCCAGGCAAAATCCAAAATGTCAAGGAGCAGTCTGCAAGAGCTATTTAATTCACATTTTCGAGCACAAATTTCTCACTGGATTTTCAAATGCTTTACCATCTATCAAGTTGTTGGCAGGCAGAATACTCCAATAAATAACCCTGGTATCAATTTACGTGGAAATAAATTCCCTGTAAGGCTGGGTCCGTGGCTCTCACCAGCCACCTTATAAATTGCTCTCAGGGAGGCTCTATTTGATGCACTTTCTTTCCTAGCGTTTGAAGTCTAAGGTGGAAAATGGGCTAATGTGTTTGTCCTGGCTCTAACTCTTGGGAACAGCTGGATTCAGTGTTGAGAAACAGCCCTTAGCACCAGAGAGTCTTTCTTTCCATGGATGTGAATCTGGTATGAAATGTGTAATAAATGTGAGAAGGGGGGTGAGGGGGAGACACAGAGAGAATGAATGAGAGAATGGCAGAAACTTGTTTCTTTATTTCATACCCACAAAATATGTACCATGAAGAGAGGTGCACTAGACCTGTCATTTAAATAAGAAACCCTCAAAGCAAGAGCATGTTACATGATAGAGGTAGAATAGCCTCCCTCTTTCATCTCTTAAGATGTTACAATTTGGTCAGAAGGACTATTTAACATTTATGGCAAGCACAAGTAGTAGACATGGCGAGAGCTAGAACTTTTCACTTGACGTTTCCTTGCTTCTCTCCCTTAAACATCCTCAGTTTTGCTCTAGGCAAATTCCGGTTACAAGGTGCACAGCCTAATTGCTGTACCATATACTCCTTTCTCTTCCAAGAGTCCAAGGCATTAAACTGCCTCTCTCCTTTGTCTGGGTTAAGCGTAAGGGACTCTGATGGCACCCACATTCTCCCCTGTGAACCTTAGCTTGTTGGCAGCCATTCTGTCCTCTGACATGTGACCTATGTCGGCTCTGGGCCAGGCACTTCACTAGGAGCCTTTGGGACATGGCTCCTGTCATCACAGAGCTTGTCCTACTTGGAGACAGTCAGAGTAGGTGCCATGAAAGAGTTATGGCTAACACACATTAGAGTTTCTAGAGGTAGAACCAATGACTTCTAGCTGAAAAAAAACAGGAAAATTCTTATATTCAGAGAAAACCAGGGGGTTAAAACTGAGTAGCATTTCTCATGGAAAGGTTTGATTTTTGTTGTTCTGTTTAAGGCCTATTTTTCTCTGTGCATTTGAGATATGACTCAAAACTGCCAATAATATTTATATGATGAGACTAAGTAGAGGTCACAGAAGGGAACCATAGTCCAACAGCCTCATTTGTATTTGGTCCATTTAAAAATAATAAAATCCCGTCTCTAATAGCTGGAAGGAGAACTCTGAGAGTGTGTCTTATTTCATCATGTTCGACTTGGAAATGGCTCTTTTATCTACAAAATTTACTATGGCTGATAAGAACTGCTCATATTGTCAGGATGCAACATAGACCAGAAACTTCACAGAGCAGAGAGATGGAAAAATCAAAGATGCCACTGCATAAGGAGCCAGGAGAGGCATTTTGTAGAGCTATACATTGGAACAGAGGAGGTCTTTTTACTGTCCTGACTTTGCATGGGCCCATGCAAAGGGTGGCTCAGAGGGTCAATGATAATTAAAGGCAGAGCAAGTGTTGATAGAGTACCTGTACTTCAAGGTCACCTAGCCAAAGTCTTCACCTATTCATTTGCAAAGGAGGACTGTAGTTAAACCAAATTTATTTGCTGCTTTACCATCTATCTATCTATCAACTATCTATCTATCTATCTATCTATCTATCTATCTATCCTTCATCATCTATCTATCTATCATCTATTATATTATCTCATCTATCTATCATCTATCTCTATCTGTCTTAATCTATCCATCCATCTATCATCTATCTATCTATCTATCTATCTATCTATCTATCTATCTATCTATCATCTATCGATAAATGCATGAATGCATATGCTTAAATGTTTGGTAAACTGTATGTAATTCATGTGGGTTCAATCACTATGTTACTTGTATTTGTTTTATAAAGTTTCAGGTTAAGAGTCATCACACTCGTGTCTGCCCCTAATGCCTCAGGCATTATTCTATAGAACCACCTGAAACAAAAAGACTCCAAAGGGACTATTGGGCATTGAGATTGTGCTGCTCAGAGCAGGCAAACCATGTACACAGCACCCTTCATAACACGGTAGGCTCACCGGCGACCCATGTTTGACTAGGGGCCCTTTTGTTTCAGAAGTGAGAGCTATAATTTGAATTTAAGCTGATATAAGCTGTTTAGAGAGCTTGTCTCAGCTTAACTTTCCATCCATTAACATCGGAGGTTTTAATGATTGTTTCTTAAAACAAACAAACAAAAAACAAACAACAAAAAAAACCTGATCCTGCATCTGCTTTCCCCACTGGTTTCCAAGGATCCTAGAGATAATCTCGCTTTAATTTTCAATATATATTTGTGGCGATGGTTCTTTCTATGCTGTTTGGGGTTGTCCCACTTTTGTTTCCCTTCCAGCAACTGCTCAAGTACCATTCTCAGTTCATCCCTCTTATGCTCGCAGGGCCCTGGGGAATTGTGGAGCTGTTTCCATAAAGTTAGAAGTCAGATATGGAAGAGATGTCAGACATCATCTAATCTAGCATTTTCTCTGTAGCCCATGCTTCAATTCCCTTACAAAATCCTTGCTATATTGTCACCCAGCTCATGCTTCAATGCCTCCAATGACAGTGAACTCACTGTGTCCCAAGGCAGTATTGGCCATTTTTTTTAGATAGCACTAATTAGAAAGTTTGTCCTCAGGTTGAGCTTAAATTCGCTATTCTCCTGCTTGCCCACTGGGGCTAGCTATGCCCTGTAGGGTAACCCGAAATCAATTTCCATGTGACAACCCTATTTAAAGATAACTCATTGCCCTCCCTTAGTGCTTCTCCTTTCCAGGTCAAATACTCCTGGTTTTTTCAATATTTAATGTTTTCAAGTCATTTGAAAAACTTAATGAACTCTGGACTGTAATAAAGTTGAGTAGTGTGTGTGTCTGTGTGTATGTGCACATGTACACACAGACACACACACAACTGGACCTAGAAGACAAGTTTTGGTCTGACTGGCACGGAGTAGGGTTTTTCACCGCTAGATCAGCTGCATCTAGGACCTCATCGAAAGAGTTCTCGTTTTGCCATTTCATACATGCATAGGGGATTGTCTCTGTGTTCTATGAAGCCAAGGACTCCATAGATGTCTGTCTTTGTCATTACTGATCAATTCAAAGATGACAGCGAGGTTCGCAGGGCCCCTATGGATTACATTACAGCAATGCAGCCTAGCTCTGAGATCATGTATGGCATACAGACCCTACCTGGCAATACAGACAACAGGAGTAATTAGAACGGGGTTACTGATTGATATGCTAAAAAACACCAAAGTCATCAGTTATTCCTGTTGACTTGGCAACGTACTACACACTGAGGTACAGAAATAAAGTCCTTGCCCTAACCCTCCTTCCAGTGAGAACTTCGGAGAAACAAATTACTTCTCATTGAGCAAAAAGTTGGGGGCTCCAGAAACGTAAATCCAGAATGAGTTAATGGTATACTGTGAGCTGATGGTGCTCCTATAAAATGAGTTTGGTGAAAGCAAAATTGGTATGTGTCGATTTGTTCACCACGGAAACTTTAGCAAAGCACATTTTAAAAAATGTTTTTATCTTCTGCTAGAAAAATGGCAGTTAGTTCAGTAAGCTAAGAGATACAAGAGTTTGGCCAAGAAAAAAGGAAATTAAGGAGTCTTTGAGGAAAAGAGGTGAAGAGGGCCCTTCAGGTGTGACCAGGGCACACAGGGAAATCTGAGATAGCAATTTGGTCTATTTTTTCCCACCAGACCGTGGCTCCATGTTCATCCTTATGTTCTCAGAAGCACATATATTTTAGGGGATAAGGGGATGATGGTGTGACATATACAGGGTTAAAAAATGTCAGTGATAAGGTCAAAATAAGAATTTAGTTCTTCAGTCCCCTGAATCTAACTGCTGGGTCATCAGAACGACCCTACTCCTTTCCCTCAAACACCATTTCTTTTATGGTATCTAGAAGTTACTCTCATGTTTAATTCTCTTCCATGTAAGAAAAAACATGCATGTGGGAGACATATGGGCTGAAGTAAGAGTAGTGAAGTTTCAAGATTCCCCTGAATGCATGAAATTTGCAGCTTTATGTAAAAATCATTTGGACTGTAAGAATTTGGCTCAAGAAGAATGTTTTCAAATCTATGTATTAGTCTGTGTACATGAAATTTATTACAATATCATGCTAAGAAAATTTGTTTAAATAGGGATTTGATTCTATATTAGCTGTGCTGATCTGTAAAAAGCATACAGATCTATCAGGTCTTATTTCATTGACAATTCTTACTAGTTCCAGGGTACGAACTTCTGCCTTTTTTCCAGTTATGCAGTAGAACTCATGACTTGGAATTACGTATTTAGAACAAAAGTAGGTAACGTGAGTAGTCCATTATTTGCTTTCTGTCTCCATCTAAAGACCTATCACATTCTTTTTAAAAGTTTGAAGAGCCTGGTTGTCAGTTATTCTTTGATGAAATAACTTCTCGTTTCAATATTAATTCATGTGAAGGGGAAAAAATGTCACACATATGTCAGTATTAGTGAAAACTCATCATCACCACTAAATATGGCTTTGAATTTTTTTAGCTTTTGCATCAAGTCTGGAAGTTGCCTAGGGAAAAAAGGCACAAGGAAAATACTCAAATTTGAAATCCATATTTCCTTTCTTCACTTATTAATTGTATATATTTGAACTACTAAATAAATATGAACTCACTGATCCAGAATTGCAGATAAATGAGAGCATCTCAACACAGACATAACTCTCAGAATAAATCATTCTCGTACTGAATATTGGATAGATATATCTTGAATCTCCAAGGTTTCGGATGTTGAGATGTCTTTTTTCCCCTAGGGTCTCAAATCTTTGGTTCATATTTCTTTGTTCTCTCATTTTAAGTATGATACCAGACAGTTCCACAAAGCTGTCTCTTTCACACAGGTATTCTAGCCATGGTGCTCAAAAAAATTAAATTGACTTGGAGAAAAGTAAAGCTGTGCTAAGTTTTAAATAAGTCAACGTCCCTGTATTTGAAGTTTCTGTCTCCTTAGGATTCCTCCTCTTAAGGAGCCTGACTCTCAGTTTCCCTAACTCTGGGGTCTGGCACCCAGGGCTGCTGCTGAGCAAGCTGAGGTTAGGACTCTACATATGTAAAGTCGGTCAAATTTAAAACAGTTGTGGCTTCTCTGTAATAGCTTTTCCCTGAAATAATGTAGAGAGGCAGAATGTGTGGTACTGTGGGAGAAAACATGACCAAAAGGACATGTTGTCTGAGAATTTCTTTGTAAGGCAAATATGATTCATGGAGTAAGTGCAAGGGCAACGAAGCCAAGGATTGGTTGGAAATTTCAGTTTCCGCCTTTGAAGGGTACTTAGTTTAATGCCTCCAGCCTGGTGTGTGTTAAAGTATCACATAAATAAAATCCACCCTCGAGATTGCCTAACTGGGTTTTCCCAGAATTCTATTTTTTTCCATCTTTTCCAACTAGCTTTGCCCATTTTTGAAATTTCTCTTCCTCTGCTTATAAAGCACATTGGCATTGTTTAGTAAGCAGGAGAATCTTTTATGAAGTCCCACTGTTAGGCAAGATTTTATAAATTAACTTTCTCGGGGGAAAAAAATATCCTTTTCCATTACTAGTCTATAAAAGTAGAATATCATATGTAATCATATTTAGAATGCCAAATTTTCCAAATGACATGAGTAAGGGAGTTTTTGTTTTGCCTGTTGCGAAGTGTAGTTGGCACTATCTCTGGAATGCAAGTTGCACTGATCGACCTGCAGAGGGAGTTAGCAAGTGTTATGCACACAAAAAAACTGATATCTAAAAGTCTAGTTTTCAAAGAGGAAAAAAAAAAAATCATGCTTAGAATTCAGTTTCTTTGTGAAGAAAAACAACAAGGGTTCTTCCTTTTTCATGGGTTAGTGTTTTTATAAACATTGTCTATTTTCTGTTCTCACTCATTGGCACACATAGGCTGTAACCACCTGCTTAATGCTGGCTTGACTGTATTCGAGATCAGATATGGGAATATGTTCCAAACTCTGTGAGGCCAGGAATTGTATCAGTGTTGTTCCCTATTGTACTACATATCTTTTGGCACATAGAAGATGTTCAGCCAATAATAACTGAATGAATTCAAGGGGACAAAAAACAGAGATCCTATCTTGGGGACAAATAGCACATAAAAGTAAGTTTGGTGCTTCTTTGATTTGATGAAAAAATCCCTATGAGATGAAATGTGTAAATTATATTTTATATATTCATACATTTTTATAATTTGACTCAATTTATTCATTCAACAAATCTGTATTGAGTGTCTACTATTGCCAGGCATTTCTCAAAGTGCTTGAGATAAAACAGTCTACTATATTATACCATATTATATTGGCAGGTAATAATAATTAGTTGGTAGAAAAACAAAGTAAAGTAGATTAGAGGATATAGAATCGAAGGTGGAAGATGCTGTTTTAAGTGAGATTGTCAGTGAAGGCCTCTCTGAGGAGGTGACATTTGAGGAGAGACCTGAATGAGTTATGTAGATAATTGGAAGATTTCTTTCAGTCAGAGGGACAGCAAGAACATCAGCCTTGAGGCGAAAAATTCTTGAAATGTTTGAGGAGTAGAAGGAAGGCAATGTGGCAGAGCCTGGGTAAGCAAAGGGGAAAATACTAGAAATTTTCCCCTTTGCTTAGGGACTGAAGTTGAAGAGATAACTAAAGGCCAGATTATGTATGTCTTTGCAATTTTTAATCTGAGTATCTTAAGACACATCAGAGACTGAGTGCAAGAGAGGGACATGATGGGATTTACTTTGTAAAGTGGTCATTCTAACTGCTGAGAGCAGAGGTAGAGGATCAAGTGTGGAAGTGAGGAAACCAGTGAAGAGGTTCTTATAGTGGCCCAAACCAAAGTGAATAGTGGCCTGGCTGATGGAAGCCATGGAGGTAGTGAGAGGTGGATTGTGGGAGGGGGATGCTGAAGACAGTAAAGATTCTTTTTGGCCCAGGTAACTGGGTAAATGGTGGTGCCATTTTCAGAGACAGGAAAGACTGAGGGAAGAGCAGGTTTGACGGGGTAGAGGGCAGAGAAGCCGAGCATTCAGTTTTGAACATTAAATTTGAGATGCCTTTTCGACATTCACATGGAAAAACCAAGCAGGTAGTTGGGTATGAAGTGCGGTGTTCAGAGGAGAAGTTGGAGCTAGGCATATGAGCTTGGGAATAGATGACATAAACTCCAGAAGAGAAACGTTCTTTGTAACTTTTCTTTTGTTTTCTACATACGTGACCTTGTGCCCTGCTGGGATGATCCATCAGGCTGAGAATCACCTTGGAATTGGGACACCACCAAGAGCCACAGTTCAGGGGACAAGGCATCATGTGAGCTCCCTGTTTTGGTGGATGGAACAAGCAGGTTAAGTCCCCTTTTAACCTCTGCCTCAGGTTGTCTACATTTAAAATGACAGCATCACCCACCATTTGGTTCTCCTCAAAGAAATGAGATAAGACACACACAATAGTGAAAAGAGTTGACAACACCTGGAAGAATGCCATGGCTGCAACCCAAGGGTAGGGAGATTTATTTGTACTTAGATAAGTCCTTGAGGGCACACTGTTTTCTGACTGTCATCCTACACAGAACTTGGTACAAAGTTCAGTCAACTACTGATGCTAACTCTGTTCTTAAAGTCGCTTCTGTCACTAAGTGGAAGCTGATATGACGTGCCAGATACTTGCAAATATTTCTTGCCGCTAACCTTGCCCTTTTCCCGTTAGCTCTCTACTGCCTCCAAAAAGATTTTTCTAGAAAATCTTGTCACTTCCTTTCTTAAAGTCTTCCAGCGACACCCCATGGCCTTGGGAATAAAGTCTGAGTTCCTTAGCGTGGCTTGTAACACTCTACATGATCTGGCCCTTGCCTATCACTCCTGCCTTATCTATTGCTGCTTTTTATGACATACACTATGCTCCAGATATTAACCATTTCCCTAGCATATTTTTAGTGAAATGTTCTTCTGTGTTGTATCTCCTTAGAATGCCTTTCCCTGCCTCATCCACCTAGAGAACTTCTGATCCCTCAAAACCCCAGTTTAGGATCTTCTTCCTCTGCAGAATTCCTAGGCCTATCCAAGCAAAAATTGCTTCTTTATCTGTATCAGCTCAGTGCATAATTTCTCCATTATGCCATATGACAGTCATTTAGAAAAAGTCCATGTTCCCTATTAGATGTGGGCTCCTTTGACAGAGCAGTTTGAGAGTCATCATCTCTCTGTTCTCTGCACCTAACCCAGAGCTAGGCTAGCAGCAGAAACTTAATACCTATTGTTTTAATGAAGTGAATGAATTGTTCAGAATATGAAAAGAACAAAGCTTGTCCTTCTAAGAATAAAACTGGCAGCTCAGTGAACATTAGAAAAACCCAGGCTGACCCAACCAAAGTCAACAAGACGCATGCTGGGGCTTGATGACATTACATTGGTTGGAAAGTGAATTAGTTTGAACCAATGTCAGGTTATTTGAAACTCTATTTGCCTGAATGATCAATAATTTACATACCTCTCCTATGAGGGGACTTCCTCTCAAGTTTATACTTGAGTTTCTGTGGGCTTTCCAGGGGGCCTGGACATAGCCATGGAGACAGGGCTTAGCCTTAGCCAGTCCTACAGTGGGCTCTGTCCACATGATCTCCAGAGATTACACACACAGCTTCTTATGGTGGTTAGTGCAACGGGATGTCTTGGATGTGTCCAGAATGTATCTGAAATGACCTACCCCTGAGTCTGCGATTAACATACAGGGTACAGGATGACACAACCCTGCTTACCTTGAGTGATTTTAACCTGGTGAGCTTGCAGGACATAACCCAATGTATTTACTTGCATCAAATTGGATGGGTAACTCCCAGGAATGTGTGCGACCCCCAAGACACATCATTTGCTTGAGTAATGTTCTTACATGGCCCTCTGATCTTTACTCCTTAAATGGGAGGTGTCACATGTGGTGGTAACAGGGTGGGTGGTCAGGGTGATGAGCACTCCCGCTCATGCTGAGAGTTTTAGAATGAACTGTGACCTACCTGAATTAGATGAGCTGCGCTTTCTGGGCTCCCGAATCGAAGGTCATGTCCGTTGATGGCTAACACACGATCGTTCTCCTCCAGCTGACCGTGTCTGTCCGCCACACCACCATCCAACACGTTAAACACGAATACCCCTGGTTCGTCAACCTTGCGCACCAGCTTTATTCCAAGCTGCTCCTCAGGGCTGCGTTTGTTGAGAATCACATGGAAACTGTCATCCCGGGGCCCGCAGGGGTCCAGTGCCTGTCCGTTGCTCCTGCTTCGGAATTTCTGCTCGCGCAGCACAGTCAGTCTCAGCATCCTGCAGGGCTGCCGCAGCAGGCGCAGGGCATAGTTGTGAGGTACATTGCTGATGTCCATCCCATTGACCTGCGGGGAGGGAACCCAGCTGTCAGCTCCATCTGCCACAACCCTCCCTGGAAGGCCCAGGCCCACACAATCCCCAAGACCCCTCCATAAGGCCCCTCTGCTCTGTTACCTTATCCTATGTCTAAGCATCCCCACCGTCCAACGTTACTTCACGCCCTGCTCCCACTGCGTGTCACCTGCACCACCTTTTCAGGTCTTTCTCAGTGGACACCATTTTTCTTCAACCTTGTCCTTACGTGGGCCCCCCAATTCATTTATACAATCCCCTAACTCTCATTTCTCTTGCCAAATTTATTTTTTAGTTGGGGGAGGTGGGAAAAAGGAAGAAAAAGTAGGAAAAGGCTAAAGAGAACAGAAAATTTTCCATCAAGCTCAAATGACTACATTAAAGTGCTATTCAATTCAAACTGAGTTGACATTTTCTTTCCAGAAATCTCCAAATGAATTTTTCTCTCTGAGTCACCCATATTAAAACTTCCAGGCCCCGCTACTGTGTGTGCGTGTGTATGTGTGTGTGTCTGTGTGTGTGTCTGTGTGTGAGAGAGAACAGAAGAGAGATAGACATAGACATAGACAGAGAGAATGAACCAAGTTTCAAGGTGGCCTGCAAGGTCTTTTGCCCATGTTCTCAACAAAACAAAACAAAAATCTCTCCAGTTTCAAACAAACTAATGTGAATAGAAGTTTCTAGGCTCTTTTATTGAAAGACTGGATCATTTTATGATGCTACTTAAATGTCCTCAAGCTCAACCGTCTCTTTTGTGCCTCATTAAGGATCTGCGGGACTGAGGCTGCTCAGGGCTTCCTGGTTTTAATTATCCTGGCTAAGCAGGCCCAGCCTTAAGGCCACGGCCCCTAGTGGTAGTCACTGGTCTGGAAGAAAACAATTTCATAGCAGCACTGCACTCTGTGCTCAAGGAGGGAGGCTCCGCAGAAGAGAAACAATCTTCTTGAATTTCTATGGTTTGGTAAGATTTCCTGAACTTGCAGCCAATTGTTAGAAGAGCTTTGCAGTGAAATTTTAAAAGCCCTTTCTGCAATGTACAATCCCTGGTTCCCTGCTGCGTCTTCAGGGATGGAGGCTCCCTCCCGCACAGATAAGGCTCACCACCTTTGCCCATGCACAGGTGAGCTTAAAGAACTCACTCTGCTCTATCTCCTTATCTTGTGTCTTGTTTTCCCCCTCACATCCAGGCCAAGAGAAGGTCAGGGTCGCCTGCTAAACAGTCCTGGCAGCCCTTTTGCCTGCAAGAGCCAGTTGAAGGCCATAAGAATCAAAATGTTTTATTATATAACCCTCCCAGGCTGCATAGTTTTCACTAGAACTGAGAGGATGCCATGCAGAGTGTCACCAATTACACCGCTCTCTGTACCTTGAGGTTGATGGGCCCTGCTTTGTACTCCACCCTCGAAGGCCAGTGAGAATTTCAGTGTTTCTATGATGACTGCTTTAAATTATTTCTCCTCTCATCCCAAAGAATAAGAACTTCTGGCCAGAGAAACAGCTCATGATGTATCAGGAGCTGGACCCTCGGCAACCTAGAAGTGATGGGATGAAACGGTCATCTGAATACCATATAGAAAATAAATGACCAGAGCGAGATTTCTTGTCACTTTTGGCACATGCTTGACTTCTGTCTGATAACAACTCTTCCTTTATCTTTTCCCTTCTTCTGAAAATTCCTCTCTTATGTCCTTCCCCTCAGTCAAGCCTCAGAGGAGAGTAATGCCCAAGGCATTCTGTTCTACTGCCTGTCTCGCCTGTAATGTCTGAGGGTTGGTGGGGAAAGCTTAGGGGTTACTTTTTTTCATGGAGAGCCATTAAGCTACAGGAAATTTACTTTAGAGTGGTGTGTGAATGTGAGTGATTAGATAAAATACAAAATGTTCCGTTAATCTACTCTAAAAACAATTTTAAAAGATATATGCTTGTTTTATATTATTTTATGTTATTGTTACTTAAAGTAGGAGAAAGGAGAGAGGAGAGAGCGGAAAACAAGAGAGAAGAGGAGGTAGAGAAAGTGAAGGGGGAGGACAGAAGAAGCTAGAGGAGAGAAGAAAGAGGGAGGAAGAGAAGACAGAGACAAAATGACGTAGAGACAGAAAGAAATACTTGTCTCCAGAGAGAAAGGTGAGTGAAAGAATGAGAAAGACAGGGAGGGACAAAGACCAATCTCAATTAAATTGCAAATCTCATATTAAGAGCACATCAACATAGTAATTGTGGCAAGTGACTGCTCCACATTTGTTTTAATATTTCATCTATTCATGCATCCATCCATCCATCCATCCATCCATCCATCCATCCATCCATCCATGTATCCACCCATCCATCCAATTATTTGCTCTGAAGTGATTTTTGTTAAGCCCCTTTCCATGGCCCTACGGCCACAGTCTCTACCTTTAGTATGATGTCTCCTGGCAGTAGCCGGCCATCTCTGGCAATCACCCCATCACGATAAATGTGCTGGATAATGATGTGGACCAGTGGAGTTTCGCTGCCTCCCACAAGCCTAATGGACAGGCTTTCATTGGGATCCACTCGATTGATCTTGACGCTGGTAATTTCACCATCTGGAATCAGGTGATACAACCTTGGAAAGACTAAAATGCACCAAGACAGTATTTATTTAAGACGCCCACCCAACGGACATTTCCAACCACTCTTCTTCTTGCCAAGCTTTGGTTTCAGCCAAACTAAACTATGCATTGTTCCTCGGACATGTTTTCCATTTCCCTGCCTCTGTGCCAGCGAAGTTTCTCTGCCTGGAATGTTTTTCATCCTAGGACTAAACCCAATTTTTCCTTTAAGCCTGCATGAAATGATCCCTTCCAATTAAACTCTGCACTGATCCCTCTTTCTCTGCTCTCTCTAACCATCTCATTTTCCATAAGGCTTTATATTTCTCATGGCACCCAACCATCTATTATTATAGATGCCTGTTTCTTATATCCCCATTGGACTCTAAGATCCTTGAAGACATAATTTCTGGCTGTTCCATAGATCTCTGCATACAAGAGGTTTCAGCCGATGTTTACTGAGTAAACAGGAATGAATGAATAATGAATGAATGACAGGTCTTTACGGAATAGACTGCGTTTTTATTGAGGGATAAAATAGAACAAACCTGCTCTTCTGCCCTGTCAGATCATTTTGAAGATTTCTTCCTGAAATTCCTGCTTTTCAGGCATAAGGACTCACCAGGCCTTATTACTGGACACTGTTGTCAATAAAGTCAAACAACCTGATTCATGATCAGATAAGAGGCCCAGCCCTAACTAGTGGCTTTAAGAGGTTCTTTCAGATCTGCCTGAAACACACACTCAGAGTTAAAAGGACACTCGGAGGTCACCTAGGCTGGCGTTTTCAAACTTTATCTTTTAACTGAGGACTTTCCTTTCTCATAAAATAGTTAATGCTCTCTCTGTCCCCACAAACAGAAGACCTGCTCCAGTGATTGTGCAACTGGATAGCAAGTCAAACTTTTATTTTACAAGTGAGGATATTCAAGCTCGGAGATGAGAAGTCATGTGACAGGTTAGAGGTCACAAAGTTAGGTAGCTCTCAGAGCCAGATCAGAATCCGGAGATCCTAATGACCCATCCTCCTGTCACCTCCCTCAGGTTTCCTTGGAGCCAGGGGTTCACAGCAGGTGAGAAACCCACAGGGGACTTGCCCTGTAGACCTATAAGCTGGTATCGCTGACTGGCGCTGCTCTCTACTCCAGTTAGAACAGAAGTGCACAGAGGTGATACCATCAAATGTTGGCTGGGCTACACCCAGTTTGGTGGAAGGAGCGCTCCTCCCGAGTTGCCTGAGACTTAAGTTTGGATGTGGAGTATGGAGATGCTCTGTCTCCTAGCTGCTGACAACTGCCTCTGCCAGAAGAGTCTCCTTAATTATGTTATCTGGGAAGATCAAGACTACAGGCTTGATTCTGCATAATGCACTCTTTGTGACTATTTTCAAAACACATGACCTTAGTCCATTTTCCCTAATGAACTATGAGTTCGTTAGCGGGTACTCAACACTCTAGGAATAATACAAAAAGAATTAAAGTAATTTTTGAGTATTGTAGAACATGATAAACAAGCAATTTAGCTGCCAGAGGAAGCCAGAAACATTGTTAAGTGTTGGGCCTTAACCTCCATTGAGATTTAAAGTAAGTGACTGACTTTGCTGTGAGGCTGTGGGCGGCCGTCTTAATCTGTCAGTTCCTGGTGCTAACAGCACTAGGGTTATTGAGTTCAATTAATGTTTAAACTACTCTGATTACATTAAGTAGGGTACACCACAAGCATTTGTTGCAACAGATCTGGTGACAAGGGAATGGAAATTTAAAAAATATATTTTGAGTAAATAAGGATTTGGAAATAATCAAAGCTGCTGATTTTCTTTCTCTCCTCCCCCTCCTTTTCCACTCTCTCTCCCAACAGATTTACAGAAACCATACTCCCAAAACTAAAACACTCAAGGATGTTGATTCATAGTCCAAAAGGACATACACAGTCACACTTTAAATGAGGTTCATTAGAGCTTTGCCAGTGAGAGCCTAGTGACCTTGGAGAATTAACGTAATTTTTAAACTGCCGAACTTGTGTTTTTCTGGAAAGAAATAAAATTGTTCAATATTTTGTCTTCACTCAAGGACTAAGGGATATAATATTATTGATTAGGAATTTATTATATGCTGGGCACTGAGCTAAACAATTTGCACTCATAGTTTTTTGTTCAGTCCTAACAATCCTATGAAATAGATAATTATTATCTCTGTTCTTTTTAGATGACAAAACCCCAAAGCTTAGAGAAGTAACCTGGCCAGGGTCATGCAGCTGGTAAACACTACTAATATAAAAAGGTGAGATAAACCATACCGTGAGAGTTTACAGGACGTCACTATCAGCTTCGCTGAATCTGAATGCCTCACCCTATTCCACAGCAACATTTTCCTGGAGCACCTAAGGAAATCCATTCTCTCCAACTCTAAGCCTCCTGCACACACAACACGGCTGCCATCTTCGCCTTCCTAAAACATAGCTGCAATCCTACAATAACTCTCTACAAAAGCTTTCAGGTATATTCGCTGTTCCAAATTAAGTCCAGACTCCTAAGTGACATCCAGGACCCTCTCTGATATGACCTTAACCTTATCTCCCACTACTTTCCAATGGTCAAGATCTCAATGCCCATCCAGATCATAAGCCAGTCCTTAACTAGGGATTATACTGCCCAGGTGAAAGTGACACTGCTATCCCTATGGCTGCCATTATCATTTATTTATACCTCACTCTTCATGGCATTTTATATTATTCTTTTTAGTCTTGAATGAATCCCTTGAAGCCAGGAACTGGATTTTATAGTCTTTATACAAAATTACAGAGCCTAGGTTACACATAGTAACCTCTTGTTAAAGTTGTTTCTGCAATAAACATGCAAATAAATCTAATTCAGGCAGGAGAAAACTATGTAAGAGTGTAATTAAGGAGTCTTTAAATAAGAGGAGACTGATGGAAAGGAAGTTCTAATCTTTTCACTGATTCATTGCACAAAATTCATTGAACACTATTATGCACCAGATATTGTTTGGCCTTGAGAATACAAAGGCTCAGAAAATGAACCCTTATCCTTACTGGCACAGTTACAACGAAAAGTGATCGTTGCTATCTATAATAGAGATACAGGTGCTTCAAGAACACGAGGACTGAGGGAATCGGAGAGAAGGCAAAGCCTATGCTGAACCTGGAAGGAGGCATTGGAATGCCAGCTGAAAGCGATTGGGAGTGTAGGCTGAACAACAGCATGGAAGTGAGCAAAAGACAGTATTTACAGGACTGTAATAAGTTCAGGATAGTTAGAGCAAGCAATGTATGTGTGTGTGAGTGAGTGTGTGTGTACGGGTGAGAGGTGATAAGTAAACAAGAAAGGGTCTTATAAAATGACTAACAAATTCTCTGAAGGCATGCTCAGGACAGTGGTTTGAGCTCTACCTTCTGATCCCTAGGAGTGAAGGGCACTTAGCCAGTGGTTAAGAGAGTGGGCTCTGGAGCCAGAGAACCGGAGTTAAAATCCTACATCTGCCATTTTCTAGCTGGGTGACTTTGGGCTAGTTACTTAATCTCTCTAGGTCTCAGTCTCCTCATCTATAAAATGAGCTTGACAGTCCCTTAGCACTGTTGTGACTTCTAAGTGACTTAGAACACCACTTGACACACAGGAAAAGCTCAAGTTTTTTGTTTTTTTTTTTTACTGCCCCAAAGTTCTAACATAAAATGAAGGAAATAGGGCAGTATTTCCTCAACTCCATTTATACTGGGGAAAACACAGAGTATCTAAGATCCAATAGCAACTTTGCATGGATTCTAGAGTGGCATTTCCTAGATTCAGCATTTAACAAGGTAATTTGGGGCAAGCTAAGTAAGCTCCCTATGCCTCAGTTTTCTCATCTGCAAAACAGGGATTATAATAGCAGCTACTCCATATGGTTGTTATGAGGATTACATGAGTTAATGCATGGAAGACACTTAGAACCACATATCATACATAGTCATAATGAGAATAAATACTTACATAGCATTTACAGTTGACCTTTGAATAACATGGGCTTGTTGTGTCAGGCACTGTTCTAACTGCTTTTCACTTATTGACTATAATTATTCTTTACATGTATTAAACTAGTATCTGAAGGTAAGGGTTCCAATGCCTTTTCCCTCAATCTATATAAACAGAGAATAATAACTTCTGCTTGTGTGAGAAGTAGGCCAATCAAGATAAGAACTATTTTATACCCTTGAGAAGAGAGCTGTCATAGAAGGTAAGTGCTGGTCAGGTGGTCATGACCCGGAGGTCATTCTGGAAGGCCAGCTCTTTCCCACCCTGCAGAGAGTTCATTTACCTTCAGGGGCAGTGGCGTTTTCAGAATTTTCTCTGCCCTGGTCAGTTTGGTTGGCAACTACACTTCCACTCTTTGTTCTTCGAAGGACACTCAAAGCTCGATTTATTTTTTTAAAAGATCTGCTTCTGATGGAAGATCGCTCAAAGGGCCGTGCTGAGAAAAAAAGAGATGAAATGGTAGCTACACATTCATAGAAATCCTCCTTTCTATACACGTCTGGTAAGGTTTGTACAATAAAACATGCACGGTGATTACCTCTAGGTGGTAGGATGATAGAATTTGCTTACATGTATTTTCTAAATTTTCTACTGTAAAACGATACGGCTTATTTAAAAATCTATGTTCTTTTTTCCTGGGCTGGACTGACTATAGCAGCACCTCTCTTGAGCAGCACGAATGGGAAGGTTCTGATACTGCGGGAGTGATGAGTCATTAGGTCTAGCTTCAACCCCTTTCACCAAGTCAGATTACACACGTTTTTAATGATCTGAGGTACTTGCGGTTTCATTTCACTTCGGAGAATTGGACATTGGGTTGCTGCCAAAACTATCAGAACGATTTCTCTTTAAAAAAACATTTTAAGAACTTTCCACAGTGAATATTCCACAGAGAGCCATCCCAAGGCAAGGAGCCTATTCCCGGACAACCACCCATTTGACTCACCCCTAGTTCGGTGGCTCCGGCCAAAGTCCAATGGATTGTTTACTGGCTGACCATCCTCTGCTGTGGACACGTAGGCAGGGTTGTCTAGGCCAGGCTCGTCAGTCATTAAGGAGATGGTGGCAGCTGCAGAAACCTCTGGGGAGAGTGTTGCTGCGGTAAGGCTTGCACAGCCGTCTGGACAGCCATCGTGAGAGCGCCTCTTTCTGTCTTTGGTCAGGCCATAGTGGGAGGCACCTTTACAGCTGTAACAAAACCAGTGCATGTGAGAAATGGCTTTGGCTTTGCTCATTATTCAACAAGGCTTCTTCACATAGGCATGCTTGCTACACTGGGAATTTGAGTTGCTCACCCCTATATCCACCTCTCTTTTCACATGTATATACTCATTATACACTTGCCAACCAAATGAATTGAAAATTCGAGAAGGTAGTTATCAAAAGATGCTTATTGCATTCTCTTAAAGCACTTTCCACAGTGAATGCAAATTTATGAAAGTTATCTCGGTATCTATGAGACTAGGTCTTGAGGCTGGTGATCTTCGACTATGTAGACTTGGTAATTCCTTCCTGCTGGTGTTTATTTTGACCATGAAAGCACTTAATCACACTTTCAGTCTTTTCTTTTGCGTTTAGCTCCCAAAGCATTGAACATAAACACAAAGCTCCTCCTAGAGTCCATTTTTAACAGTCCACAGAAACAGAGTCACCATCACCACAAAGCCACAGAGGTCTTCTCAGCATTGCTCTTCTACCTCTGGGCTGATCTCAGAGCAGCCAGGACAATGGGCTGGGGCTCTCATGTACTGAAAAATTTCATTCCTTACCATGTCTTCTAACACTGGGAGGGTAAAACAACATTCATGGTCCTAGAAAAACCCAACCACAATTGTCTGTACCCAGTCACTATCTGTATTAAAGAGCAGACCCACAGGCCAGCGGATTAAGGTTCGAGTTGATGTAGGTCCACATTTGCTATAAATATTCTTCCATGTGCCACTGGACAAGTCAGTTCAGCTCTTAGGCAGGGTTTTGGTCATAACATGGTGGTAATTTAATGATCTCATTGCACTGCGGTGAGGAAGTGGCTGCAGATAGCCACACCAGTTTCCATTGTTGTTGTGAAGGCGGAAATCATATGAGTGAGCCCCTTTAAGAAGTGGCCATTTGCATATAATGAATGAGCTAATTATTATCAATTATTTTTATCAATTCATTCCTGAAAACTTTATACGGTTGAGCTATTTTACGTACTTGATCTTAGCCAAAAGGCAGAAAAGTGATGAGCTAAATAATCCAGTTGAGAGTCTATATGAAGTGATGCTTTATGTTCTCGAAAGTAAACAGAATCAAATGGCAGTCTACAGTCAATTTGCATATAGGATTTACATGGCTCAGAGAACCACAGAGCTGGTGGATAGAAGGGCGTATTGTCTGGATCAGAATCCTTGCTCTGAAATTTACCCAGCTGTGTGATATGAGGCAATTTCGTTAACCTGGTTAAACTTTCTAATCTGCACATATATCTTGGGTCGCCGTGAGGTCTGGCTGATATTAAGTCTGGTCAAGAGTTAAGGTCCTTGCCATGTTGATAGTAAGTTCTCAATAGATTGTAGGTACTTTCATAATTCATCCATTCTAGAATGCTTGGTTTTTCTTACTTTAACATCTCTGAGTTTATGATGCATGGGGTCATGCAGCTTCTGTTGTCAAGCCTCAGTCATGATGCCACTGCCTGAGCACGGCAAACATGGTCGCAGGTATCCATCTTGTCATTTCTATTGACTTGCATCAACTCTTGGTACTATGCCATTGAGCTTGTCATTAGATGGCTTAGAAAAGATTACATTATGATTCAGCATTGAAATGAAAAGTTACTGTACACATAAGAAGTCTCAAAAACAGCACTGGCATGTAAATTTATCAATGAAGTAAATATTCATCATTAGAAGGAAGATAGAGATTTCACATTTTCCCAAAGAGACAAGCAAATGCTATATTTGCCTAGAAAGAAAGATATCCTCTCAAGGAGATGAAAAGTGATGTTACATTTTGTTACTGAGATCATTCAAAAGAATTGACCTATTTCATGCCAAACAATACAACGAGAGGGCAAGAGAGGTCACCAAATTCATCTGAATGGATTTCTAAGCCACGAGTCTGATGTGACTAATCCACACATCGCAGGGATATCTTTAAAGGTGTTTGAGATAATTTAACAGTGGCAGATTTAAAACATTTCTTGTTTTAAATATGTTTTAAACTATGATGTTTCTTATAATGAGTGGCATCTTTGATTTGATGAAACGTGGTTTTACTATTAGTAGAAAAGGACTTTGATTATACAACCCTACATCCTCACAGCAGAGAAGATGAAACAGGACTCTAGCTTCTAATGCTAGTCTTTCCTTCACTAAAAGACTTCAAGCTCCCAGTTTGAATTGATGAGGTTTTACTTTTCTGATTAGTTACTTTGGCTTGGAATTGTTCTGCTTAAAAATAGCAAAGTGGTTGATATGGGAAACTCAAATTGGAAGAAGCACTGCGTGATGGAAAAAATAAAAGCCAGCATGCATTTGAGCAGCTCCAAAGTCATAACTACATGAGTGGAACACTTCAATGCAAGCCAGCAGTATTTGGTTAGCAATGCATGAGAAGGAAGTTCCTAGACTATTTAGTTGGACTGGAAAGTATCTTTTCTTAAGGCAGCAATGCCCTTGCCCTTAACCATGCACTCTGCCAGAGCAGGAAATGAATTTTCCAATCGGACAAATGGCTGGCAAAGGCACAAGCCATGGCTTTCTGGGGGGACATAGCATATCCTAGTGGAAAAAAGTGGCATCTTATTCTGCTGCCACATTTGTGAGGAGGATTAAATATGTTTAAATATTTAAATATTTAAAACATCTGAATCCCAAGACTATACCATTAAGAAATTATTGCTGTTTTAAGTCCTTGGAGTTCCAAAGACACATTTGAGTCCAGGTAAGGAAAACCTCATAAAATGGGTAAGTAAGCCTTCCCTATGGCCTCATATCTCGGCTATCCTTACAACAGCTGGAGAGGATACAGAATCTAGATTCAAACGTTCAGA
This sequence comes from Pteropus medius, assembly GCF_902729225.1. Lineage (NCBI taxonomy): Eukaryota > Metazoa > Chordata > Mammalia > Chiroptera > Pteropodidae > Pteropus > Pteropus medius. The sequence goes on from NW_024351730.1 coordinate 8,561,676, forward strand.
CTCATAAGCCTTGGTAATAAAGGTTCTGCTAAAGCAACTCATACTTGTGTAATATTGCTTGCTCCAGTTTCTTGGCTTAGCTTGAATCTGAGGCATAGAGTGATCTATGAAGGTAGTAGCTTGTACTTACTAATTGTCTTTTTTTGTGTTGACTAATACTGGGGCCTCTTGATTTACAAGCACAAAAGAGGGAGGAGAAGGAAAGAGCTGATTAGCGCTGGCCAGTACAGGAACATACAGTGAACAAAGAACGCAGGATTTATGCTCAAAGCAAGCAGGATTTATTCTCTTTTTCAGTTATCCTGAGCACTAAGTACTCTCAGGTGGTGATGGGCGATGGCCATGAACTTGAAAGACGAACATAAGGAACATGGAAAACCATTTTTCAAACAAACCATGCACTTTTGATATGCTGTCTGTTCAACAAAGCCACTCTGAAAATTGTTGTGGGTTTTTTGTTGTTGTTATTGTTGTTGTTAATAACGAAGATCCTGAATTCTGAGCTCCTATCTCAAAGTGAGCAGAGAGGCAAGTCAGTCTTGATATAAGAATGTTGACCTTGGTATACCATGGAATTTTTGTCTTATTTGCAAGGGTAGGGGGCAAGAAGAGAAAATAAACCCGCTTTTTACAAAAATTCCATGAGTTCACTACTAACGGAAGTTGACCTCAAGCAGGATGGACCCCAGGCATCATTTACAGAGCTCTGATGGGGTGTCCTCTGCCGAGTTCAGCAAATCAGGCAACACGAGTGAGTTTGCAGGGGAAGGCTCCCTTCTGACAGTAAACTACCCACTTATGGTAGAAGAATAAAAGCCGTTCACAAGAAAAGGAACCTCAATACCCTCATCATAACAGTCTGCGTAACTACACAACAGTCTGGGTAGCTAACTTCCTTGACATTCCTTCTCTCTCAGTTCACTTCTGAATTAGGTAAATGTCGAGTCTGCTCCTCACATTGAGTTCTTTAATTGCCCAGTCTGATCCTACTTTAAACCAGGCTTACAAACTCATATGCTAATCAGGTGAGGAGAAGAGGGAAGTCAGGGTGGGTGGGGTCCATAATGAGCGGTGTTTCAAGGATGCAGCTGCCGGCAGACTGCTGAACACTGTCTCAAGAAGACCAGCCCGAAAGCAATTAGGCAAGAAAAATAAAAGACATCTAAATTGGAAAGGAAGAAGTAAAACTGTCACTATTTCCAGATGACATGTTATATATAGAAACTTTTAAAGACTCCACCAAAAAACTTTTAGAACTAATAAACAAATTCAGTGAAGTCGCAGGATATAAAAGTCAATACAAAGAAATGTGTTGTATTTCTATACACTAATAATCACATATCAGATGTAGAAATTAAGAAAACAATACCATTTATAATTGCATCAAAAAGAATAAAATACCTAGGAATAAATTTAACCAAGGAGGTAAAAGATCTGTACTGAAAACTTTCATGAAGACATTGATAAAAGAAATTAAAGACACAAATAAATGCAAAGGAATTGAATGCTCATAGATTAGAAGAATTAATATTGTTAAAATGTCCATACTCCCAAACTAATCTACAGATTCAATGCAATCCCTATAAAAATGCCAATGACATTTTTCATAGAAATCGAACAAACAATCTTAACATTTGGATGGAACCACAAAAGACTCCGAATAGCCAAAGCAATCTTGAGAAAGAACAAAGCTGGAGGCATTATGCTCCCTGATTTCAACCTATATTACAAAGCAGTGGTAATCAAAATAGTATGGTATTGGCATAAAAACAGACATATAGATCAATGGAACAGAACAGATTTCCCAGAAATAAACTCACACACATATGGCCAATTAATTTACAACAAAGGAACCAAGAATATACAATGGAGAAAGGACAGTCTCTTCAATAAGCGGTATTGGGAAAACTGGACAGCTACATGCAAAAGAATGAAAACTGGACTACTATCTTACATCATACTCAAAACTTAACTCAAAATGAATTAATGACATAAATATAAGACATGAAACCATAAAACTCCTAGAAGAAAACATAGGTGGCAAGCTCCTTGAAATCAGTCGTGGCAATGACTTTTTTTTGGATCTGACACCAAAACAAGGGAAACAAAAGCAAAAGTGAACAGGTGAGACTACATCATACTAAAAAGCTTCTTCACAGCAAAGGAAACCATAAACAAAAACCATCAACAAGAAAAGGCAACCTACAGAACGGGAGAAAATATTAGCAAATCCTATATCTGAGAAGGGGTTAATATCCAAAATACATAAAGAAGTTATATAATAAGTAATTAGCAAAAAATAAACAATCCAATTAAAAAACAGGCAGAGAATGTGAATAGACATTTTTCCAAAGAAGACATACATATGACTAACAGATACATAAAAAGACGCCCAACATCACTAGTCATCAGGGAAATGCAAATCAAAACCACAATGAGATATCCTTATACTTGTTAGAATGGCTATTATCAAAAATACATCAAATAAGTGTTGGTGAGGCTGTGGAGAAAAAGGAACACTTACACACTATTGGTAGGAATGTAAAATGGTGCAGGTACTATGGAAAACAGTATGGTGGTTCTTCAAAAAATTACAAGTAGAACTACCATATGATCTTACTATGTAATCCAGAAATTCCACTTTTGGGTATTTATCGAGAGAAATCAAAAACAGAAATTCAAAAGATATCTGCAGTCTCATGTTCATTGTAGCATTATTTACAATAGTCAAGATATGGAAGGAACCTAGGTGCCCATCAATGGATGAATAGATCAAGGAAAGGTGGTACATATATACAATGGAATATTACTCAGCCATAAAAAATAATGAAATCTTGCCATTCGCAACAACATGAATGGACCTTGAGGCATTATGCTAAGTGAAGTAAGTCAGACAGGGAAAGACGAATACTGTATGATCTCATGTGTGAAATCTTGAAAAAAAAACAAACAAGTTCATAGAAACAGAACAGATTAGTGCTTACCGGAGGCAGGGGTAAAGGGAGGGTACAAACTGGGCGAAGGGTTAAAAAGTACAAACTGCTGTTTATAAAATACATGAGTCATGGGATGTAGTGCACGGCATGGTGATTATAGTTAATAACACTATACTGCATATTTGAAAGTTGCTAGGAGAGTAAATCTTAAAAGATCTCATCACACACACATTTTTCTAACTATATATGATGATGGACGTTAACTAGACTTATTGTGGTAATCATTTCTCAATATATACAAACTTCGAATCGTTATTTTGTACACCCGAAACTAATATGATGTGTCAATTATGCATCAGTTAAAAAAAAGACAAGCCCAGTGTTGCTGAAGTGAGCAATTTGGAAGCTGAAATCCAGTTTTTAATGTGAAATCTCTTGATTTTAAACGTTGGCAACAAGTTAAAGATTTTTAAGACCATTGTGTTGGCCAAACAAAACACATCTGTAGGCCAGATCTATCTGAAGGGATAACAAATTCCAACTTCTGGGAATTAAAAACAAAACAAACCCAAAAAACAAAACCAAAAAGATGCCAGTGTGGTAATTCAGACTGATTTCCCTCTTTTCAGTCCTCTAGGAAGCAGCACTACCATCTTCTTACTTTTCCCCAGGCTCCCCCGCTCCCCACTTGTGTGAAGATGTGTGCATGTGCATGCATAGGTAAAATGGCCCTAAAGGGGGTTACCTTTCATTATTTGCCCTAGCTCCATTTCTGATCCAAGTCAGAGAATAAGACTGAATTCTCAACTGTTTGTCTTTTACTCCTGGGAGAGCTAATCACTTGCCCAAAGCTATTATATAATGGAAAAGGAAGACATTCGACCCTAATGGATGTATTCACTTTCAGGCAAAAAGAATCAGGATTTAGGGGACTCTGGAGGAAGCAAGTTTCCCTGCCAACAGCTGGGTCTTGGGCTCCAGCTGCTCCACTGAACAGAATGAGTGACTCTGAAACTGCTCAAAGCGAGTCCCAGAGGCCAGGCTGTGAGATGGTGTGACAGGCTCTCCTTTGTGTTCTCGAGCAAGGCGACTAGGAGACAGGCTTCTGGGAGTCTCAGGAACCCACCGTGCTCCAGCTCACAGAAGGTCTTTGTCAGGGTGCCCAAGGGTGGGCCTCAGTCATGCATTGTCGGCTTCCAACTCCATCTCCAGGGCCACAACCCTGATCCCCTCACACCACACCTTCGTGGCTTTGCAGCACACCCCAGCCTATCTATCTCCCTGCTGCTAGTCTTCCCCGCCCCACCCCCATTCCAAAACATCCCAACCACTCCAACATCTTTTTACTCAAAAACTGCTCATAGAAGTGTTTCTCACTGCTTACAGAATCGAGTCCTCATGCTGACATTCCGGCTTTCCCTGATCCGTATGGGTCATGGCCTCACTACAGGCACGCAATACATGCCTACATCACTACAGTACGGCAACCCAGAGAGGGGTTGGGATGAGGACAGCTTACATAGATTGGCCTGCTATGTGCTGTGTGTTATGCTTTACATATGCGGTCTTCTTTTATCCTCCTGACTGGCCTGTAATATTAAACCACCTCCACTTCACAGATGCGGGTATGGAAGCTAGAAAGGAAGGAAGCCTTGTTCTGGTTCACAGAGTGGGGCTGGGATTTGAATCTAAGCTGTGGGGTTCCATGCTTTCTCCTCTCCTATAGCCTGGCCTGCAGCCTGCAGCCTCCCCTGCACTCCAGGCTCATACATCAAACTGCTTACTCCACGTCTTCACTTATATGTCTCATAGGCATCTCAAGCTTCTCATATCCAAACACCCTAATCTTGCTTGCCAAATCAGCTCATCTGCAACTTCCTCGTTTTATTAAATAGCACCTTACATCCATCCTGTTGTTCAGGCCTGAGACCTCAGAGTCATCTCTGCTTCCCTTCTTTCTCTCGACACCCTAAACATAATCCAGCAAGATCTATCCAGGATTTAACTGCTTCTCATCACTTTCACTGCCACCACCTTGGTCCAAGCCACCATCATCAATGTCTGGATTATTGCAGCAGCCTCCTGAGAGGTTTTTCTGTTTCTACACTCACTCCCCTTATTTATTTTCAACAGAGCAGCCAAAGGATCCTTTAACAATAACTCCCCATTTTACTAAAATATACAATCCTTACAATGGCCCACAAGGTCCTGTTACTTCTGCTCTTATCTCCATCCCTCACTCATTCAGCCCCCTGATGGTCCTCACACTTGCCCAGCATGTTCCTGCTTTCGGGTTTTGCATTCTGCTGTTGCCCTGCCTGGAATATTTTTTCCCCAGATGCCGTTCTGTTCCTTCATCTCCTTCAGGTCTGATTAAAATCTACTTTCCCTGACCACTCTATTTAAAACAGCAGCTGCTTTTCTGACACATCCCATCCCTACTCCTCTTCTCTGCTTATTTTTTTCTCTATAGAATGCAAGCTCCCAAGGGGTGATGGTGGTGAAGTCTAGTTCCATAACTAAGCCAATAGAACCAAACTTTGCAACCTTTATCCCTCTAGGATCAAGATGACTTCCTCATATCGGTACCTGGGGAAGAGTTAGCTCATGGATTTCTGTGTCACTTCTGGCCGATGGTCTAGCCACATCAGCTCTGCCTCAGTTGACTGGTTAGTGCTGGGCATGTCTTTCTCCATGGGGCATAAGGTACTGGACAGAAGGGACAAAGCTTTGCTTTCCTGGGCACCTCTCAGAGGGTCTGCATACCGTCCATTACCTCTCAGTGCAGGCACTCAGCAAACACATGTTAAACTGAACTAAGCAGTGGCCACTCTGTTGGTGTTCTGTTTATTGAAACTACCAAACTGGGAGTTGATGGATTCACCGACACAGTCCTGACAACATATGATTATTGCGGTTGATTCTGATGCTGATGCCAGTCTCCTTTCTCCCTCATGATTTTCCTTTTCGTTTTTCTACATTTCAGCTCAAGATGAGAAAAATGGAAGAGGAAAAGATTTTTTTCAATTTCTTTTTCTTTTTTCACATACTTCTCTAATAACGTAATAGGATTTTATTTGATTTGTGTTCCACATATAGTAGTTCTAAGAATAATGATTACCATATATACTCTTTTGATAGATTATGCTGGTACAACAGTTTTAAGAGTGATTTGAATAACATTTTTTCCATCAGTGAACACTGATGGGGGACCTCTTGAGAAAGAAGGCACAGCAAAGTAGAAAAGCCACAGGCTTCAAGTTCAAAACATCTGGTGTGAATCGTAGGCCTGCCACCTCTGAGCTCTGCGACTTCGAACAAGTTCTTTAATTCCTCTGACCCTCGTTTTCCAGATGCAAAATGGGCACAATAACGTTTATTGATTGTGAGGTTTAAAGATTCATGCAAAGTGCCTAACGGTGCCTGGACTATAGTAGTAATTCAGAAAGCAGTAACTAGCATAAGTATTATACATCAGGCATAATGTTAGATACTATGGATGCAGAGAAAAATACTGCAGTGTTTGCCCTCAAGGAAACTGACATAAAAACAGCAAAACTTCCATACCACATTATCGGAAAGAGATAGAAGTACAAGCCAAGTGTTGGGAGACCTCAGAGGAAGGGGCCACCCATCACTCTGCTTGGGGTCATCAGGGAAGGCTTCTCAGAAGAGGTGAAATCTGAACCGAGTCTAGGAAAGTGAATGACACAGTCTAGCAATCTAGGTGTGAACGCCATATTCAAAGGCTCCAAAGATATGAATGCACGGTAGGTGCCAGAAATACTGGATTTAGCACAGACTTTGTCCCAAGTGACACTGATGGGAAAAGAACACAGCCGAAGTAAGACCAAAGAAGAGAAATACTAGAGGTGATGCTGGGAATAAAACCCTGGACACCTGACGTTACCCACTTCTGGGGTTCAGTAGGGCTAAGACATGCCCTTGGGGGCAGGAGAGAAGTGGGTATTGAGAAGTCTGATGCCAACATGGGACAAGGTAGGAAGGAGGAGGAAGGAAGAAGTTGACAATGGAAGGCTGAAAGTCACCCCCCAGAGACTGTGACCATCGGTCTGAAGTGGATCGCCACTCCCACACCACCAGTCACCCACTTTTGCTTCCTTAGCACTTAAATCTTTAGAAATTATTTTGTATGTTTATTTGCTTATTTGTTTCCCATTTAAATGACTTTCTCCCTTCCCCTTCCTCCCAACAGAATATAGCTTACATGAGAGGAAACGTCTAACTTGCTTTACCGCTAAACCCTCACCACTGTGCAAACAGCACTCATTGACTCGGAGTCAGCCATGTGTGTCAGAGCAGCCTGAGAGAGAGATCCTGGGAGTAGCTACGTTTTTTCTTGCTCCTTTTATTAGATGTTTTCTGTTTATATTTTTAATTGTGCTGTTTATATTTTTAATTGATATGTTTAATCATTGCAGGCTGCCTTGATTCTTTTCTTTTGGAAGAAGGCAGGCTATATCTTTTCACTAATGTTTCATGACATTTTGAATGCAAAGCATTAGAAATCTTTATTGTATATAAGATAAAAATAAATGCATCAGTCGTCGTCTTCCAGAAACAGTCCCATATGAGCCCCCGAGCCCACCCTGGAGCAGGACCCACCCTTGCTAATTAAGTCCTGATCATGTTACTTGGAAAAAACTCAAATAACAGTAATACAACATCTATCAATACGACTTCTCTGGTTTTCAGGCAGTCTGATCCCGAGCACAGGACCCATTTCAGGAACTTTCTGAGTTCGGATTGGATCATTACTTTCTGCATTTCACTCACTATACCTGCAGCTTCTTAAATGGTATCTCTTTGGTATAAGAACATTAGGTAAAGTCATTCTTCCTTGTTTGGATTACTTTTTCTCCCCCTCTAAGTTAAAATCCATGTTCCCTGGAGTCAAATTACATGGCCACTCATATAGCTAGTAGAAAATATACGTAAGAAAAATCATTAGCATGTTTGTGTAGTCATGGATGAAGTAAACATCAGTTAATAAGAAAAAGAGGTCATTGCTTGGGCAAACCCATCCTTTGGGATTCAGTTTAGGCTCTGAGTATGAACTAGAGCCTGAAAAGCCTTCACCTTGGAAAACCCATGGACTTTTTACATCACCACCAACCACACACTCTCACTAGCCTCTATCTTCTGCCTCCAAACCACTGGGGAAAATGTCCCCAGCAATTCCAATCACCCCTGCCTCACTTGTTAATGAATACCAGAAAGGGAAAATTAAAAACAAACTGGAAAGTGATGTTAAAACATAGGCCAAGCTTTGGACAGCTGGAACCCCAGTCTCCTGACTTAAGCAGTGTGCAGTGGGAGAGGTGCAGGGTGCTCCTAAGGTAGAATTGGCTTGGGAATCAAATGGCCCAATGCCAAGCACATTTGACTCAGTTTACCAAAGATGTCCATGTTTCTATAGGATGAATCAACCGTGCTGTGCAGGCATGAGAAACAGATGACCTATCTACACAGTGTCATTTTTTATTTGGGGTTGTGGGAGCCAGGGAAGTAACAGATATTTTTACCCAATGTTAATGGTCCTCCTTTTCTGTCTATTTTTTCTATTACTTTATAGAATTAGGTCTGTAAGAAGATTTGTGGCTACATTTTTTTGTCTTTGAAACCTCAACCCAAATTAATAACTTACAATTGTAGCCAACACAGTACAGTTACTATGGACCAGGCATTATTCTACGTGCTTTGTTCTTATTAACCCATGAAGTCCTCACATAATCCCTGTGAGGAAGACCCATTACCATTTTGCTAATGAGAAATTAAGACACAGATAGATTAAGTCACTTTCCTAAGGGCACATAGCTGGTAAGAGGGGCTGGGATTTGAACCCAAGGCAGACTTTAAGGTGAGATGTGCACCTTAGGACTATAAGATACCATGCATCTTGGAAGCTAAAGATTTGGAGGTGACTGCAACGTAGGAGGCAGGAAAAAAATTATAAGCAGGTTATTATAATCTTATACTCTATACTGCAGATATTATTCACCACTAGCTGGGTGGTTGCTTTAAGGACTAAAAATGGCATGGGCTGGCAAGTGTGGCCTGTTCTCATCATGTTGGCATCTTCAGGCTGCAGTTGACAGGAATGAGCTGTGAGCTTCAAACTGCCTGTGCCTTCACTTACGCCTATCAACAGGGCCATTTGTTAGTGGAGCATGCTTGGTGGGTCAGTAGCCGGGAGAGGCAACGGCAGAGGTCCTCACAAACCCTTGGGTTTGCCGTCTCCCTGACATCCTTCTTCTCCAAAAACAACCAAACTATCTCTGAAAATAGATGTGGCCCCAAGCAGACTAAGAAGCAGAAGCTTAAAATGATCCTGTCTGGGTGTGTGGGCACCTCCTGGTGATTTATTTATTCCTCCTCTAGAGGGAGGCCCTCAGTCCAGGCATACATATATTCAAATACACAGTATAAATACACAGCATTTGTGGTGGAAAACAGGAGAAAAGAGGCAAACCTATCCATCCCACGCTAGGAGTACATCTTCTTTCCTGTTATCAGAAGTCATAAGAGAAAGCACCTGAGTTGTTATTCATTCTATGCTTGGTCTTTTTCACCAGGCATGGCAGTGGGGATTACTCTCAAACTCTGCCCCAGCTGGATTATATTAGCCCCATTTTACAGACGGGGAAATGACGCTCAGAGAGATTAAGTAATTTATCCAAGATGACACAGCACTAAAGCAAAGGAGCTGAAAGTAGAACATAACTTCAGAGATTTTGTTGCTTTAAATCCTGTGTATAAGTGTCATCTTATAAAAATATTAATAACACACTTAGTCCTTAACACGAGTTAGGCTGTTCTAAGCACTTACCCTGTCTTTGTTAAATCCTCAAAACAACCTGATGAGGTAGATTATTATCCCTATTTTGCAGATGTGGAAAAGTACTAGGCATACAATAACCACCCTTGTTTATCTAAGGCTGATGGGGGTCTTTGGGATGTGGGGTTTTCAGTTTTAAAATTGGGTCAGCCCCGGGCAAACCAGGACGAGCTCTCTCCCCATAACAGGCAGAGACAAAGCTTAAAGTCAGTCACAACTCCAAATACTGTGCTCTTTACCAAGGTATTCTGCTTCATTTTTGTCCTTCTCCTATATTTTGTCCAAAGATTTAATAGAAACAGAAGTAAGTTGGGTGGGGGCTTTTGTGGTTACAGGTCCTACCAGTGTGTACTCACATAACACCCTTTTAGAAGAGCATCAAAAAGGCCACCTCTAAACTGCTACATCAGCAAAACCCCTCCCAGCAGCCCTTGCAAGTCCAAACCACATGAAATTTCAGGGCTCCCCAGCAACTAGAAGAATCAGCTTCACTGTTTAGTTAGGAGGAGCTCAGCTGATGGCAGGAGGGCCTGATAAATACCAGCACTGCTCCCTGGGGTGAAGTCGAAGGATTCCATCACTGAAACCAGATGTGAAGTTGACAGTGGTTAATGAGGGATGGTTGAAGGCTCGGGCCCAGTCCACATGCCAGGGCAATCCTTTAGAGACATCGGGAGAGTTTATCCATTCCCTGAGTCTTCGGCATCTTTTGGGTGACTGAGTTTTTTCCCTGGACACTTTGGGGGAGGGAGAGCAGACAATTCCCCTACTACAGATGATTTGAGTTTTCCATCATCTGTCCATGGATTAGGGGTTGTGTGTGGTAGTCGTGGTGGCTCGGGGGAGAGTGTCCTCTTTTTGGTTAACATTTGGTCCCTGCAATCCTTGGTTTCATTCAGAATTATCATCTTTACTTTTTAAAACATTTAGAAATAACCAAAGTCTAGCTTCTCATTTTTGAGAAACTGGGCTGTGGATCAACTACACTTTCTATTTTAGAATTGACTAGGAAATGTTTTTAGGGTAACTGGGAAAGGGTGGGTTGCATGGTGGTGAGAGTTTCTAAATATCAAAACTGGCTGCCCAGTGAGGTTTTCCAAATGGCTTTGAAAGCATCAGCCTAGCTTTTGAGCCACCTGGCAAGCGTCTTGAGTGCCTTGAGTTTTTGTGAAGTCTGCACAACCCCAGGGGCTGACGAGAGTTTGCCTTAGCTCAGTGCGGTAGTAGATTGTGGGGGGTGGGAAGGTAGTATGGCATTTGAGTAGAAATCATTCCCAGATGGCATTTTAAAGCATTTCCTTCATTCCTCAAAGCACATTCCATTCCAGCTCTTAGGATAACTATGAAATGCTTGAATTTCCTCAAACCTTTTCTGGGCTGGTTGTCATGAGTCCTCCTGGACACACTACTCAATGCTCAGATATTGAGAAAGTGTGTTCCTCCTCACTCTGTTTCGGAATTTGTCATATGGAGATATTTGACTCTTCTGCCAAATCTTTTTACATGAAACAAACAAAAATCCAATTTTTCTAGTCAGTTTCTAGTTGTTAAAAGAGCTTCCTCTTCCCTTTAGATAACATTAAAAGGAAACAACCTTCTTCCTTCAGTGAATCATATTTTATTTCCCCAAAATTATGTTATGCAAATGGGAGAAGGAGTGGATGCTTCTATGTGCAAGAAATGCTGACTATTATTGCATAATTCAAAACCTTTCTCCCTCTCTCCTGCCAGGCCCACCATTTGGCTATTGCTCTGCTCTACTTCTTTGGATGGGCAAAAACTGGTCACTGCGCTAGACAAGGTTTTTTGCAGTTGAGTAGATCTACAAACTGTCCTGCCTTCACTAGTTTTTATCCAAGCTGGCCTCTCATCTGGAGTGGCCCGCTGTTCAATCACATCCAACTCATTTTATCCAAACCCTGCCTCTGATCTCGTTATCCCTGTTGCAGCTTCATAGTACTCTCTCTTCTCTCTTAGCTCGTTCATCCATTTATTCCACAAATATTTGCGTGACTGACTACTAAAGGCTACTAAATGTAAGGCATAAGGCTAGGTGCTCCTAAGCCTCTGCCCTCTCATAGTTAGCAATCTAGCAAGACAGAAGACTAATAAGTATTTTAGGTGAAACAATGATTGGCTTTACCCCAGGACCTCAGTGTTTTATTACATAATGACATGGAGTACTGACGGGCATTGTTGTGTCTCTTCAACTAGACTGCAAACTCTCTGAGACCATGCCTTTTGTGTCCTCCCCTATTCAGATACAGTTGATGATATGATAAATATCTATGAAATACTTCTTAGTTTTATTAGAATGAAATATAAATAGTTCCCTTTTTAAATTTCGAAAGCAGTAGAGGTTCAGGGAAGTAAGTTTTGAAAATATAGAAAAATAAAAAGAAAATAAAAAAAAATCTATAACTCTACCCCCAAAGAAGACTCTTGCTAATCTGTTAATATCTAGTTTCCAATCCTTTTTCCATGCATACACACACATACACATAAGTTTATGCTTCTGTGTTGTTTTTTCTATAACTGGACATTTCCCAGAACTATACAAGTAAAACGCACATTTTAAAGCTTTTAAGATATACTGCTAGATAACGTATCACTGTATCAACATGCTTGTTTCCCCATCTAGTGTTTCTTAACACTGGCTGAATAATAGAATCACCTGAGACAATTTTTAAAATCCAGCCTATTAGGTACTTCAGATGGATTAGAATCTCTGGGGTGGGTCTAATATTGGTGTTTTTAAAAACCTCCCAGGTGATCCCAATGTGTAGCCATGACAGAGAGCCATTACCCTAATCCTTTCCATCTCAATGATTATTTTAATTGGATTGAATCACACGATCTGCCTAGAACTGGCTGCCCATCAACCAACCATGCTGTGTTAATTCTTGAAATCTTTCATTTCACTGTTGATGTCTGGGTGACTAGGCATCTTTGTTTCTACAGTAGCTACTGAGTTATTTCCTCATCCCTCCCTGAGAGTTGTGCTGGAAACGATCTGTGGGTAAAATCTGGGGTAGCGGGACTCAGTTGGGCAGGTCCCTCACAGAAACAGGTGGAACAGGGCTTCTTTCTCTGCTATTGAATCATTTGGACCTGGAAAAGGGGAGAATTAAAGCTCACTGGCATCCCCTTCACTGAAGAGTGTCCACTTACCTGACCTTCCATCTGTATGTGTGGCGGGGGGTGGGAAGTGAGGTGAGGGGGAAGGTGAATACAATATGCCACACAAATCATGGTTTCACCTAAAATACCAAGAGTTAAATTCTTACATTTTTATTTGTTTGTACAATATAATTAAAATATAATTAGGCAAGAAACCCACCAAGTGATTGCCAATATCATCACCAAATATCCCTCAAACATACATAGCTCAAGGGGTAAACTGAAAGGCCATTTTAATAAATATAGTGGTGGATTCCTATGGTTTAAAATAAGCCACATTAAAGTTTTTTTCTGTTATCTTAAAGGGTTAAAATTTTTAAAAAGATTCTATTGAATTCTCTTTCAGCTCTAACTATAAGCCTAAAATAATAAATCCCTATTGGGAGTTATACTGAATGCTTGATATGAAGCAGGCTTTCAGTGAATGCTTATTGAATGATAATGCAAGAATATTTCAATAATTAGATTCTTGCGTCCAACTACCTATATAAAAATGTCTCTCTATTCCTGGTTCACTATCCTCATTAAGAATTGAAATAACTTTAATACCATCCCCTCTTTTTCATCATCCTATTTATTTCCACACTCCCCCACCCCTCACCCCAATCCCTACCCACACACACACCAAACACACTAAGATTTAAAATCCTTGAAGTGGGTAAATGTCTTAGGGCATTACTTTCCCACCACGTGTTCTTAGTGACTGCTTTCTGATAAGCAGTTTAGGATTTGCATGCGTATTAAAGGTCTGTCTCTACTATTGACTCTGCAACACTTCAGTGTCTAGCTTTGACTCCTGTTACCCAGACTGACTCCCAAGCATGGCTTTAGCTCCTAGTTTCTATCACTTGTGGGCTGAAGTTGCCTTTTAGCTTTCAATCCATTTGATTATTTTTCCTTTTACTTCTCTAGGAATTCAGTCCCTAGGAAAGAGAGAGCATAGAAAAGAAATAGAAAAAAATAAATGAAACTTGAACTTTGGCCACTTGCCGACCATCCAATTTATCACTCAACCTGTTCATGACTAAAATCTACCACCAGAGAACTGCACTAAAATCAATGAGGTTAAACATTTTAATCTGTCTAATTATTCCACAGGGAGTAAAAAGAGTCCCCAGATTTATTAGAGCAACGTGGACTTCCAAGTTGTTCAAATCAAGCTTTTACCCATCTGCCAACAATGGACACCGGAAAGTGGAAAGTGAGGCTGCGGAGTACTATCGCAAATGTCAAGGATTCATGTCTCTACATGATGGGACTCGGCGCTAACGTCCTCTGGATCTGAACTCTTAGGTACTTCGGATTTTTGTTAATATGCTAGGCATTTTATCTATTCTGAGTTGTTTATCATAATATAAGTACAGATGAATAATGACATAGACCTCCGATAGATTAAACAACAGGACCCTACAGAAATCTTTTAAGGAAACACTAACCTAGTCATGGGTTTATGTTTCAGGCAAAGAATAAGTAAAGAATTGTTATAGAGAAGGTCATATTTTGAACTTTGAAAATGATTATCTCGAGCTGCATAATGAGTTTTGAAATATGAATATGCACATTGCACGTAAAATGAGACAGCAGTCTACTAGAGGAAATCCTTGGGTTTCCTGCTTCACAGATGAACTTGAAAGTTCAGTTTTGGCCTATTTCAAATAAGGACGGACCCAGATCCATTGCAGAAATCACTCTGGATTCAGGTAGTTTCAAACACCTGAAACGATGACTAGCTCTCTTTATTTTGTTAACTGTCTTAAAACATTCTCTAAGGGTTCCATTCCCACTGTTCCCCCTTGTCCTGCTTGCCTGGCAGTGACAGAGGATTTGGTTAATTATATCAGAGGATTTCATTAATTATAATATGAGAACCAATCTTCAGAAGACAACTTTTTCTATTAACTTAATTGTAATCTGGCTGGTCAGCCTATTCTTAAATTGACCATCAATTGGATTACATAAAGCTGACATCTTGAATAGGGTCTTTGTTTTCCCAGAAAACCAGTAGATTTGGCTCACTAATGTCTGCTCTCTTAATGTAAATAATATTGATGTGTTTGGGGAAGATATGGTTTGGTAAGAAACAGTCCTATAGTTTACATTAACGTGTGATCTTTCCTCTGTTTAAAAATTACAGTCAATAAGGCTTTCATTGGACCTTGGTAGCACAATGGTTATTATCTCAAATTGTGATTTGAAGAGCTAGTGCTAGAGAGTGGAGCTTTCCTGTCCCAGGAATAATCCAAGAGCCAAGTTTGGAGGTGGCAGAGAAAGTGGCACTCGAGGGAATGAACATTTGTTGATCCCTGTACTACTCTTTAATATATGATGTACTTCACATTAAATAGTAACTATCAACTCGGTACAGACATGTTATTGTTCTCCATTGTATAGACAAAGAAACAGATTCAGAGAAGCTATGTCACTCATCCAGGGTCACACAACAAGAAAGCCAGCATGATTTTCCTTGAAGTTGTTCAGTTCTAACAGAACTAGTAAATAGCAGATCCAGAAATGAAAAATTGGGTCTGTAAGACTTCGAGACTACATCTTTCTACCAGTAAACATTATCTCTTGGACTAATCCAATTCTTGGAAAGTTCATTGCATTTCAGAGGCAACTACGAATTAGATTTAGGGGAAATAAACATAGATGGGCAGTTTGGGTCCTGTACAAAGGTGCATAGCTGAGGGCTTGATGGGGCTAACACCCATCTAGTGCTCTGCTTTCCAAGCCAGGTGCCAGCAGAGGATGCATCTACCAAGAGGAAAGGGCCCTTTCTTTGCAAAAAAGCTCTCTTCACTTGCCAATGGCATGCTTTCTTCTGGTTTACACATGATCTGAAGGAGCTCTCATGTGGCGGGAATCTGAGAGTGTACAGGTGAAAATTTGTGCTTGATTTGGAAGCTTCCAGAAAGCTCTCACGTGTTACACAAATAGTACGAAGCTACATTATATAGCCTTTTGCAGCCACAGGGCCTTCACATACTTCACATGCCCTCTTTCTTCTTTTTCACTCTTATTTAGAACTCACGAACCCACTCAATGTGGGCTGTGAATCCCCCTTGTTACAGTAAAAAACCAATTAAAAGATGTGCCCTAAGTCATATAGCTGGTAAACCAAGAGGATTCAAGCATAAGTCTTCCCTACCTCTATCTATTTTGCAGTTCTATGCTTTCAGCCTAACTAACCTAGCTTATCTAGCTAAGCATACACAAAGATGCTTGGCTGCCTGTCTTGAATCCCAGCTCTATTTTGACCTCAGCAAATTTAAGAAATATTTCTGTTCCTCAGTCAACAAAGTTCACTAGCCAACACTGTCGAGGGGTGAGGATAGTCAGTTAGGCTGGTGCATGGAAATAGCTCAAGCATTTAAAACTTCAAGGTAGACTCAGTCATGGAAGGTTCTTGGATCAAAACCATGGTAGGCAATGCTATTATCCTGTAGCTGAAACAGCTCCTCCCTTTCAGGGAGAGTACTCTGAAGGCCAGGAGAGGGGTGTGTCTGGGGGAAGGCACTGGCAAGCAGGGCTGATGGTTAAAATAATAGTTCTTTGTTGGGTCAGTCACATTTTTAGGAAATACTGCCTGACTAGCATGTACCCTGTCATTTAATAAAATGGGCAAAAGGGTAATTTGTAAATTAAACTTCGCAAATTGCCAGTATCTAATTACTGTTTAAATCAAAATAATCGCTTGGATATTGGCAATTTAAAAAAATACAGGTCATTTGTTTAGAAGCTGACTAAAGGAAAAGAATTATAGCATGTTTTGGGACTTTTTAGAAAAGAGAATATTTATTAAAGATTCCAGGATAATTTAAGTCATATTCAACAAAAACCTAATCAATGGTGATACAAACAGAAAAAAAAAATCCAATCACTGGACACATTCTTAAGGGTCCAACCCCATATTTATATCAGAAATTCAACTTGGAGGATTTATGAATGTTGATGTAAAATGATGAGTACTGGTTACTAATGAAGTGATACATAATAGCTACTTCTCAACTATTTCCATAATCCTGAATTCTCATGTCTGAATTACCAACCGATCAACCCACCAACCCCTGGCACTAAATGGGGAAACCAACAAACCATTCTTCATATCAGAATAACTACCATAATGGACAGATAGTACAGAGCTAGCCCTTTGAAACCCTCCTCCCTACCTATTGGGCTACTGGGTAGATCAGTTGCAAACCAAATAAACTAGCTAGAACAATGATGATCTAATCCCTAGCTTGCTCTCTTGTAAGATGTACAACGCCAAGCTCAAGTATACTAAGCCCTGTCAGACAATGACATGAAGGGCTAAGGGTTTAGGTATTTAGCCAGGTAGAAGCCCCAGCTTCTTTCCCTTTCTTAGCTCTTCTTCTTTTTCTCCATCAACTTCCCGCCAAGGTCCTGGCATGAAATGATTATGCCTCCCTGACAGGCTTTTGAGGGACCTCTTGTTTTTATTTTTTCTCCCTCTTTCTTTCAGTTGCTCTGTCTCATTTTCTCTTTTCTTTTGCACAAAAACATGCGTGTACATATACTGGAAGGACTACATTTTGTTCCCCGCCCCTCAAAATCATGTGTTAAACTTTTAACCCTTAACAACTCAGAATATGACTCTATTTGGAGACAGGGTCTTTAAAGAGGTAAGGTTAAATGAGGTCACTAGGGTGGCCCTAATCAAGTATGACTGATGTCCTTATAAGAGGAGAAAATTAGGACACAGAAAGAGAAGACTATGTGAAGCCACAGGAAGGAGGTATCCATCTACAAACATAAGAGAGAGACTTAGGTCAGATCTTCACTCATGGCCCTCAGGAGAAACTAACCTTGCCAGCACCTTGATCATGGACTTCCAGCCTCCAGAACTGTGAGGAAGTAAGTTTCTATTATTTAAGCCCCCAAGTCTGTGGTTCTTTGTTACGGCAGCCCCAGCAGACTAATGCACACTGCTTCAGCCATTTTACTCTCTTCCTTCCAGTAAGCTAAATTCGACTAGCACTGGTTGAGAATTTTTCTCTACTTTTGCCTAGCAAGGGAGTGCTATGGACATGAGGTGGGGAAAGAACACTTCATGGGCAACAAAATTCTGTGATTTGTAGAAAACTGGGTCAGAAATTAAGATATACCACCTTGCCTTTTTCTGCACCAGCTCATCGTGGTGTTTTTTTAAGCAAACCACTTAAATTTTCAGGGTGTCTTCTCATCTGTAAAGTGAGAGGCTTGAATTGGATGATCTCTAAAGCCCCTAATAATCTTGAAATTCTGTGGCTCAGCCTGACTCAGACACTGGGTCCATCTCACATTCTACACCTACAGCTCCCTGGATGAGGCTCACAGAAACAGGCAGTGGTTAGGACAATATTTAGTTTTCAAAATGTTTTTTAGTATAAATTATTTTAGCTTGAAGCTAGTTGTTTGGTTTTGCCCACTCTGACGCTCTCCAGCCATGTAAACATATAAGCTTGGGGGGAACGTAAAGAGAAGGGAATGAACTCATAACCATTGTGTAAACCATGAACGAGGATTAAACGTGAGACTGAAATGCCCCATGTTTGTGATACATTTGAACCAAGCTGCGGGTAAGCTACACTTTCTTCACTTCATTTTTCTTGCTCAGAGTTCTAAGAGGGATCTTGGGACAAGTCCTTCCAGATGTGGGTGTTGTTGCTCTTTGCTCTTACACAACAACATCCTGGCGATATATTTATTCCTGTCTCCTCAGGAATGTTTAGGAGATGAGACACAGTGTGGCCTCTTCGAGCACTGGAAACCACTTTCTGCCTCAGTTGCTCTTTTTTTTTTTTTGTCAGAGGGAAAGGAGTGAAATGGCTCTGGGGCTGCAATAAAGTATATAAGCCACAAGCTGACACCCTGAGCATCTATTCACATCTTCCAACGAAACGCAAAGGCAATATTATTTCTAAATATAACTGTGCAATGGCTTAAGTTCTTAAGAAAGGAGTAGACCACAGACACAAATACGATCAATATATTCAGTGTCCTCTTCAAGAAGGCACTTGTTGACATAAAGCCATCAGCTACAAAAGCTGAAAGCCCCAAGGGAACCCAGACAGAGTGCTCTGGTACTGCCAGGCTGCAACCAGGTTTGTTTTTAAATAAAATGTTTGCTTTCCATAAAGATCCTCGCAGAAGGCCTTTCACCCTTGAATGGAACAGCTCTTGAAGAGCACAGCACTTTGATAGTCCCCATAGGAAATTCTCCTCATGCCGGTTGGAAAATAACATCCCCAATATGAGTGTTTGGGGGGAATTTCCAACCACAGGAGATGGACTAAATGGAATTCCTGAAAGCATCCGAATCATTCATGCCAGAACACAGGTGTCAGACCCGGCTTCCCTTAGTGCCCAGTGTGCTAGGCTGCAGGCTGCTGGGTCTCTGCTGAGGCTGCCTCCTTTGTGCGTGGATTTGGGTCCAGCCTTCCCACAGGAAAAGCTCTAGGCTGCCTGGGAAGTTGCTTCCAGGCATCGTCTGCTCCAAACATTTCCCCCTCCCTGAGCCTGCTATGCTGATGCTCTCTTCTCCCTTTCTGGTCTAAAGATCTCACCAGGGGAACCTATTTAGTGTTTTCCTGGGTTATACAACAACAGGAACATTCTCTCCAAAAGGACTCTGTTATTAAGCACATGTTCTCCCTAGATTCAGAGAAGGCCACTGAGCACAGAGCACGATTTTGTTTAGTTAGTTAATTGCCTTCTGGGCAGCACAATTGGCCTGGCCTGGGAAGGGAAGAGTTGAACTTTATCTGTAACACTTCTGTAACCCTCCAGGTGGCCTTGGAAGCAGGGGCTGAAGGACAGGGGGGTGTTGAAAGAGAAGAAAGGCCCAATAGGGCACACACAGGAACTAGATTTGCCCGAGGATCTTATTAAAAATAGAATTCTGGGCTCCACACTCCTTTTAGGAATTAGAATCCCTAAGACAGTAGATCTCAACCAGGGGCAATTTTGTTCCCCAAGAGATTTGACCATGTCTGAAGACATTTTTGATTGTCACAACTAGGGAGGTTGCTACTGACCTCCAGTGAATAGGGGTCAGGAATTCTGATAGACATCTTACAATACACAGGACAGCCCCCCACCACAAAGAATGATCTGGTCCAAAATGTCAATAGTGCTAAGACTGAGAAATCTGGCTCTATGGGTTAGAAGAGTGCCAAGTACCTGTGTTTTTAGTAAGCTCTCCAGGTGATTCCAGTGCTCTTTGAGGTTTGAGAACCTCTGTTGATACCTTGGCAGCCAGCTGACAATATCAGGTTGTGAGGGCAGTTAGGGTGGGTAGAGGTAGAAATAGAAGAACATAGAATATAGCCCAATCAGCAGCACTAAAGACAATCACAGTCTACTTTACAAATTTATTCTAAGACAGACCCATGGAAGATTTTCAATGGGACTTTGGGCATGAGTAAACATAGGTCAAATTAACCCAGGCAGAAAGGCAAAGGTACCCTGAACTTCTATGTGTCCAAAATATCAACCTCATTGCCACTTTTCCATCATTACCTTTACAGCTCGAATTCTTAAAGAGTGTTTGCAAGCCCTCTTCTCAAGTGCACTGTGTTTCTGGGTAGGGCCCTATCTTCAACCATAGGTGTCATAAGTTGATAATGGGAAACAGAAGTTAATTCTAGGCTTTGTATGTTAGTCACTTGGTGTGCAACAGAAGGCTAAGAGAACTTATCTTTGGGGAGAGAAGTGAAAACATTCAGGAGAAGCATCTCAACTATCTTCTGGTGCTCCAGAGAGTACTATATTGAGAGTCAAATAATTTGCGCTCTACTTTTTGTCTCTCTGCTCAGCAGCCACACATTTTGGCCAGGCTGCTATCTCTGAAGGCCTCAGTTTCCTTGCCCATGACGATGTTTGAATTGTCTACCTCACTGCTTTGCTATAAGGATCACTAAGAGAATGTCTGAGAAGGGCCTTTAAAAATTTACGATGGAAAGAAAAGATTCTGTGTATAGGTAGAAGGAAAAAAAAAACGGTAGTGTTAACCTGTTATAAATGGAAATGTTTTTCCATTAAGTCATGGACTTAATGGAAGGTGTTTGCCATTTTCTTGGAATAATTATGGCTATAAAGAATCAGAAGAGAAATAGAAGTAGACTTTTCTTTCTGCATCATAATTTAAATGTTTAGACCTTTTTTAAGGGAACACAAAGGATATAATCAAAGTCATATGAGACCCACCAATATTGCTGTTTCCATTACAAACTAAGCCTGTTTAATTAGGTCATGTAGACCCCATAAATAACCGAGACCAGACTTTGTTGTTTTGGTTGCTTAGGGCATGATTCTTCTTGCAAATTCTGCTGCAATCATTGTTTTTCTCCTGAAATGTTATTATTTCTAGGACATAAAACCTGTAGCTTGATGTGGCCACAAGTGAACTATCTCCTTCTTCTTCCAGAATGGCAAACTTTATTTTACTCTGCTTACCTACAAGGGCGCATGAAAAATAAATCCAATAAAAGAAATTAGCTCATTGCATCATAATGAAACTGAACATAAATTATTTTTGATTGGTTTTACCATTCTATTCATGAATACTTTAAGATACCATGTTAATGTTCTTAGAGGTAAATGTTACTATTAGTCATTTAAAAAGAACGCAGTCTCTCAATGTAGATTAGAATGAGATGTGGGATGGTAAAAGCCGGAAGATATGAGTTGACTCAATGGTTAGCCCCCAATGCCTGAATCAGCTCTTCTTTCCTAGCGCTGTATGTACACAAAGAACTTCCCAGTCAATTCCCCACCCCACTCTCATTTCCTCTAATATTTCTCATTCATCTATTGGCTCAGCTCATGAGGATGTTGGACTATCTTAAGTTCTACATTTGATATAGCACCTAATAACTGTTGACAAAGCCACCATCACCCCATTTTACAGATGGGGAAGCTCAAATACCAAATTATTAGACTTAGTCAAGTATTTCTGAGGGTTTCAGGGACAATGTAAGCCTTGTGGATTAATCATGCGACACTTACCCAAAGTCTTTCCACCTATTTTTACTAAGTTTTTATAACACTCTATAACTGTCTTACCATTTGTTTTATTTCACCTAGTACGATAGCATAATTTTCCTTATTTAACTATGAAGAAATAGGTAGCAGATAACTAAGGCCATTTCTACATAGATGCAATGCCCTCTGTCTTTGAACATACCTCCTATAGACTCAAGTTCAAGTCAAACAAAAGCTTATGACAATCTCATGGGAAATGGCTAACAGGATTTCCTCTGGTAACTAAAGCCGCCCATCACATAGCGAAGATGAGATTTTCAATGAGGGTATATCCTCATTGAGGGTATAACTCAAAAGTTATCCCCTGAGGATCTCCAACTTTGGGAGACAAGCACTAAAACGGTCTTAGTAAAGTACCCAGAAATGTCACTGAGTGGAATGTTGCCTTGACCACAAGCAACTCTTAACCTAAAAGGTTTTGTCCCAGAACACAGTATGTTTCATAAATGTTTAGCAGTCCTGCTTTACCAACTCTGGATTAGATCTCAGAGCTGCTACATTCCTAGTCTGATGCTTCTATTCCCACGTCACTTCTTTACAAAGAGTTTTACAGACACCAACGTGACACAGCTTCCTTGAATGAATGCTCTAAATGCCTCTCAAGAGACTTTGATTACCTTGAGGAAGCACAAAATGTTCATGAGAAATCACTCCTTTGTTTATCTATAATTAGCTGGTTCTCTTCCTCTTCTTGATTCTTCCCCTAATGATGCATTGACTTGGTAAATAACAGCAACACAAAAGATGTAGTAAACTGCATTTATTACACTGATATAAATACTAGCATCAATGAGGAAATTCTGCTTCAGCCTCAGGATCATTATTTTCTCTACTGGTAGCAAAATCTAAATCTCTTTAACATGGTTTTAGCAGCAACCATTTCCTAATTACTTAGGAAAATATATCATTTTGTTTACTGCTTTATGTATAGCCCAAGCCAATAATTACCCTCGCATGCCATTGGGTGTGAAACTTCACCTCTAGGTCTGTTTTCCTTGCATTTTAGCGGGGTAGTTGGGAAGGTATACTGATTTTTCTGTCAAAAGTAATTTGCCTTAAAACATGTGAAAAAGGTAGAT